>NC_138909.1:19365939-19627939 GCF_965231255.1 Vanellus vanellus | reverse complement strand
AATACAGATGTGGTAAAAGCAGCCAGCAAAAAAATTTAAGTGGAGCGTCTGGAATAGAGTACTTGGGTTTGCAGAAATGTGCACTGCAGCGGTGTTCAAAATAGTTTTAAAAGCAGTTTCAGCCTAAATGAAGATAGAAAGCCCCATTTAACTGTGGGACTAATATGGAGTTACGGACTTTCCAAGCATTTGTTCTACTTAAGCTTGACCAGGTTTATTGGCTGAATTTTTATCACCCGATGACAACTTATTTGTAAAATGGGTCTCCGTGTCATTTGGTGTCGCAGCCGTGGTCCCATCACACAAGATCACACGGAGCATCCTGCAGCAGTCTCAGCAGACGGAGCAGACAGGCAGCAAACGAGGGAAACACAACCGCTTCTGTTTCTCATTGTGGTTCAGGGCGGTTACATTGGGCTGGAGTTGTTGGGAAGCTGCGCCATCAGGGTTGCATTTTGAGCACTCAATTTCATCTTTAACAAACCTTTCTTTACTTAGGAGTTTCCCCGAGTCGACGGGGCCTGCCCCCGTTCCTCAGTGCTTGCGGTTTGTAGATGGTTTTGCCTGTTGACAGGAATTTTCTCATGCAGCTCATTTCTAACTCCTATAAGAGGTGGAATCACTCCAGAGTCAAAATGTTGTTGCAAGTGGCGGTGAGACACAGAACTGAGGTCATGCAGTTGGGATGCAGGAAGGCATCCCGACTTTAGGGAAGTGCATACACAAGCTCAGAGCAGCAAAGTAATCTCATAAAATTTCCTGGGGCTTTGACAGTCTTACTGCTGCTGGATTGTCTGCATCTCTCTTGCTGGCACTTGAATGCAGTCGGATTGAGCACAGAGTGCTGGTTTCAGAGCCTGCTGCAAGTCATGCTGGTGGCAACTGTGCTTTTATTTAATTACCTTCCCACTGCTCTAAAAAAAGTGTCTTACCAAGACAAGGAGCAAGAAAAGTTCCTGGGTTCTGATGAGTAAATTGTGCCTGATGTGTTCAGTCTCCCTACGTGCGTGCATGCTGCGAGGGTTAAGAACGCTGACGCTGGAATAACTGCCTCCGGATCCCACTGTAGGTGAAAGCAGATCCTGGAGACAGACACGGGATCCCTCCAGCGCCTGGCTGGCATCCTTGTTACCTCCTGCTTCCCTGCAGCAGCCCGAGGCAGTGGGTTGGTTGCCTGTTGGTTGTGCTGCGTAAACACAGGGTGCGCGCAAACCCTCTGCGAACGCTTGGTTGGTTGCAGGGCTGCATCCCCCTCTACAGGCAGACGTTTCGGTGAAATAATTTTCTCTCCACCCCTGTTCAAACAAGCGGAAATAGTCTTTCCGATGGGATTAAGAGTGCATGCGTGTATTTTGTTTATGGTTTAAAATATGCAAGTAGCACATGCGTTGCCTTCTAAAGTCTTCTGTCCACGTCTGAATGTTTTAGCAGTTTTGCTGCAAGCGTGGCTCTCTTAGGAATGAGATGGCTTTGGGGAACGGCAATATTAAAAAGTAATCAAAGCTGTGAAAGTATAACCAAATTCTCACAACCCTCTTTGAATGTAAACAATAAGGTATGAATTTAAGATTATTTTGAGAAGACATAATTTACAAAATTGAAATAAACACGAAGACATGCAAGATCCTTGCATCATCATGGTGTTATGGTGTGTCCTAAAAAAATACAATCAGAAATTACTATTTGAATGTAGCAAACGGAATCCTGACTTAAAGAGAAATCTTTGTCTTTGTATTGATCTTCCATACGTAAAAGTGCTCAGACTAAAATGTCCTGAAGACAAACACAACGCGTGGCCCTTGGCAGCCGTACGGTTTGGAAGGAATTGGGAAGCCACAGTCCCAAGTCCTGAGGTGAGGAGCAGCGGCGTGCGTGAAGGCTGCTGTGAGGCAGCAGGAGAGCTGAGATGGGAGGCGACATGTCCCAGAAGCTGGGGCGGCAGCAGGGTGACCCGTAAGCACTGGCTGCGCACCAGTGTGACTGGAGATACAGGGCCAAGGGGGCTGGTCGGGAGTGGTCGAGTCTGGTCTTGCTCCTCCCAGAAACCCATGACGGTGTTCAAATCAGCAGGCTGGAAACTTGGACGTGAGTAACTGTGACCGCACTTGATTCTTACAAACTGATTTTTTCTATGTGTTTAAAGGATGTTCTAACGGACATCTTTGGGTTCATGATTTTTATGGGTCAGTTCAAGGCTTTTAGGTGCAGGAAAAACATTAACAGAAGCAGTAACAATTTGGGATTCGGGATCATTTGGGATCAGAAGTTGCATCTAAACATGATGCACGATTTCCTGAGCTTGGATGTTTAAATACTTTGCTATAGCAAATCCCGAGTTTAGTTCTAAATTAGACGATGCGGTGGGAGTTAGGGCCTGCTGCCACTGGAGGGCTGCCTCACCACGGGGAGCCAGGGTGGGCTACATTCTCCCCTCAGCCTTGGGGGGGTGGGGTACTTCTTTGTCATCATTATCCTGTTGCCAGTAAGAAGAAAAACGAGTTTGCTGGTGTTAAATTACGAGGGCTTTATATGCAGGTAAGTCATTACTTTGTTGCCACAGTAATCCTACGCTTTTTTTTATTTTTGATATTTTGACATCATTATCACATTTCCAGCAATAATGTTTCTAAAAACAGTTCTGCACAAAATATTTGTAGTTCTGGTGCTATCTCAGATTAATAACGCAGGATTTTCTCTGCTGACAAATGTTTCCGGTTGGGAATTATACTCTGCAGAAACCAAAAAAGACTCATTGTTTTAACCTTTCCCCACAATAGCATGCTCCAGTCATGCTAGAAACAAGGTGCTTTGAAGTACAAATGTTTTATTGCAATGTTTCATTATTTACAGTACCGTCCACTTTGTCCCTGGGTGCTACCAAAGTGCAAAGCCATTTGAAACAGAAAAGCTAAATGATAGTAACTCAACAGCGAAACGTGATTGTACCTTATGGTCGTACTGCCCTGCCTCTTCCCTGGTACTGCGTGCAGAGAAGTTTGCTGCTCTCCCTCGTCACTTGGAACAAACTTTGGTCACAAAGGATTGTCAGCTGTCGGTCTGTTCGTGGTGATGCAGGAACAGCAATGTGCAGTCTTTCCAGCTGGACGTTACTTGGAATACAGGGCTTCTGAATGCGTAACAACAGAACCTTGTACACAACACTGTCAAGTTCATATTTCAATTTTTCGTGTAAGTACTGGTTTATTTCCAATTCTTTTTGTTGCTGATTCTCTTTGGCTTATAGAAGCTTTAAGTCATCTGTTTTGAGGCTTAACTATCTTAAAAGAGCCTGTACCTCTAGAATTACCACTGAGTTGCTACTGGCTACTGAAAATGGACATGTCATCTCCTAGAACTGCATTTAAAGGTCTTTACAGAATACTGCAACTTTTACCGTACGTTTCCATTTTGTATAAAAATGGTGACTCGGACACCTCTGAAGCTGACATTTTCACACACTGCCATCTTAAAGTAGGACAAATTACACTCGTTACTTCAGGAATGACCCCTCAACAGAAACTTGCCTTTGGGGGGGTAGTTACTACAAATTTTATTTGAAGACTTGAGAATCCCAGTATTCTAGTGGGTAAGCTCAGGTCAAGAATCTTTTCAGCTTTCTAACGAGTATATTAGCTTGAGAAAGTACATTGAAAGACAGGTTTCAGACCAAGTACCTGCTATTTCCACTGCTGCCAGCAGTCCCTTCGGACATGGGCAGTGAACTTCTCTGCTCCACTTCTCTTAGTGTGCAACAGGGATGTCGTTACCTTCTAAAACTTGAGACGCTTTGTGTTACAAAGCTCTTACACAATTAGGAAATGTTTAAGACTACATTCCCGAAAATAAGTTACATTAAATGGCACTCGAGTCCTTCAGAAAATGCGTAGCAGGGCTGTTGGGTAAGGCTCAGCAGTACTAACTGCTGCTCTCTCTCCTCACCCCATGCCTGGTTTACAGTTCAATAATGAGTCCCTGTACCAGTTGCCTCAAATGATTCTGAAATTACAGCTTCTCAAAAATGGGATGATTGCAGCTCTTGGCAGGTTTTCTCCTGTGAGTTATACTTTTATTCCATGTTTTCACAGACTTTTCCGTATCACTACTGATAGAAAGCCACCAAAAGCTTTACAGTTGCAGGAGGTAACATCTTCACAAAGAAAATGTATTGTTTGCATTTCTTAACCTACCATACAAAACACGGTGTTTAAAAGCTCCGCAGTGCCTCCCTTCCTATCGTTCCTCTGGAATTTGGAGGAGGCAGCAGAGCTCACATGCAGTCAACAACATTGCTGGATCCTTGGCCCACGTCCCGGATCTGGCTGCTGAGACAAGAGCACACAGCCACGCCTGCCCCTGCCCTGCAGTGTGACACAGGGCCGACGAGTTCCCACCTAAAGAAGATGGCAGAGGAAAAAAAAAAGAAAAATAAGTTCCTGTTCTTTCTGAGCAAGCGGAAAGTATTTCTTTTCTGTGTCTGAAATTCTATTATACAGCCTAGTTATATAGTCTGTGCAAAATATACCTTGCTAGTTTATGCTCATTATTTGTCTGGTAAATTTAGTGCAAAATCGGGTTGAAACAACCAGAAGAATGTAGATTCTTATTGAGCGAAAGGAAGAGAACAAAGGACGGAAAGAAGGAGGAGGAGGTAGTGCTCTAATATTTACAAGAAGAACCTAATGGCATAAGCAGCACTCCTGCATCGCTAGTCATGGATATTACTCAATTATTACCAGGAAACAATAGATAGACTCCTGCTGCGCACTACTTCTATTATGTTGCGTTTTCATATAGGCAGTTCAGTTTGATCTGAGTATTATCCTAAATATCCTCATCTTTTGCACAGCTCAGTAGGATTTTGATGACCAGAGGTGCTAAGACCTACCAGCTGCATTTTGTTCAAAGTCCTGTGTTCTGCCTTGTAAAAGCAGATGGGAAAAGCAGTTCAGTTCCTCAGATGGCCTCAACTTGGGAGGAAACAGTCACTTACCACAAGGGCTACGGAGCCAACTCCTCCCCTGGGAGCGTTCATTGGGGCGACTGCACTCCATCGATCAGAATCAATGTCATATCTTTCCACATCGCTGAAGCAAGTGTTGTCATCTAAACCTCCTATTGCGTAAATGGGGCCACCAAGGGAGGCAAGAGCAATTCCTCTCCTAAGAAAACCACAGGATCAACACCTCAGTGCAAGTCCTTAAGGAAAAGGAATGGGAAAGACACATCAAGTGCAATGTTACCTGACTGGTACCTGTTTCAAACTATGGGGGAAAAAGTAATGAAAATGTTAAAAGTGAAGTTTATAATAAATAATGACCAGTAACTGCGGCTGGCCCTCTGTACACCTGCATCAGTCTTGCAGCTTTATCCTGAAAGTCTTTCGTATGTTTGCATCCTCCCGTGAGAGGGGCTCTAGAGTTTTATCTTGACTTCACCTCAGCTTTCCCAGGCACCTCTACGTTATTGTGTGATCCATGAACAGGACTGTTGCAGCTAGAATATTTCTAGACTGCAAAACGACAAAGCTCCTGTTTAAAGAATAAAGGCAGGGGGACGCGGAATACTGTTTTGACTGAATGTCACCCAAGACCCAAGTCTTCTAATTACACGCTTAGATATATGAGGTTAGCTTAGCTATGTGATTTCTTGGTACTGAATTTTACGCCTCCTATTTTGTTTTATTGAAGAACCACATTTTGTTTTATGGAGAACCAAAACCTGCTGGTTCTAACTTTGCTGGTATAGCTGCTGCTACAATCTGGGAATGATTTTTTTGGGGGGTGATATTAATACATATTAAAAGCAAGCCTGTGCTGGATATTAGATGAGTGAACTCTAGAAAGATTTAGTTACAATTTCTTCCATTCTCTTCTTTTTTATTAAGTCTGTGTTAAAATAGTTGTCAGATTTTTTTCTACTGAATCTACAATTATGAGAATACAATCAGTATTACAAAATGCAAAGTATGGTCTAGACTCATTAGAAGCATTAAGTTTCTGCTTTAAGTACCAAGACAGGTGATTCACCATTTCACTGAGAACATTCTTGCCTCATTACACAGAGGGCAGGTGCGAAGATACCAAGGCAGGAGCAAGGGATGCACAGTCTTTCTACAGAACACACACTGGGGAGATACCCTGACCTTATCTTGCATTGCCTCACCAGGTAACGTAGATGGCATCAATGGTGGCAGTTTTTTCTCAACTAAGTATTCGGACACCATGTCCATGAATGGGAGGAATGGAGCGTAGCCAAGGCACAGCAGCCCTTCCATTTACCAAGGTACTGAGTAAGAAATGTCACAGAAATCTAGGGCTGATGCTTGCAGAGAATATGCCCTGTGGTGGTGGCAGTAGGGAGGAGTAAGAAGCTCCTTCTGGGAGTCTGGGTCTTTTACTTTGATTATGTCACAGCTACAAATAGCTTGAGGACTTAGCCGTGTTCAGTAGTTCACTCCTGCTTGTACATGATGCTTTTAGAAACAACAAATAACAAAACAGAATGTAGAATTCAAGAGGTTGATTTAAATGACAGCGGAAACAAAAAATTACCCATCTGTGACTCCTTAAAAGAATCCTAAATGTCAAAAGGCAAGAAAAAGCCTCAATCTGACTTTAAGTGTTTTAGTGCGTCTGGCCTTTTGTGGCAAAAACATAGGCAGCATGAAGGTTTCCTGGGCATGAAGAATTTCACTGTGCATGTTCACTGGCAGTCATCTTGCTCATTCTTAAAAAGCGCAAAAAACCCACAGAAGTCTATCAGTTTCAAGTTCTTTATCGGGCATAGCAGAAATGCCCTAGATACGGGAATGTAAGCACAGCTGGAGTAGAAGAGCTCTCTGCTCCAGAAGCCAGGCCCCCAAGAAAGAAAAGAATAGTGACAAAAGAAAGCCAAAGTGTAAACGTAACCAATGTTACCAGCCAGGGCCTCTCCCTAGAGAGAGAGAGATATTATGCAGTTTTGCACTGAAATAGTATGTTACACACAACGTTGTGTTTCTGAAAATATGTGATGTATGCAAGTATGTGATGCAAATTTGTATTTGCTTTACAGCTAGTAAATAAAGGTGTTTGATAGCATAAAGCCCCAAAATAGGAAAAAAAAAAAACAACAACAAAACTAAAAATAGCACAGTTTGGAAACCCAAATAAAGACAGGACAGACATGGTGTTTTTCAGCGTCAGCAAGAAATTATTTATCGCAGACTAGGACTTAAAATTTGGATCACGTACCTCTTTGTGTTCATTGATGCCTTCATCATCCACTTGTTTGTGAGAGGATCAAATACTTCCATGCTTCCTAAGTGTTCGTTTCCATCATGTCCACCTACTGCGTAGACTTTACCCGAAACACATATGCATCTTTTGATACAGAGATTGCTTGGCAACACTTCAGTTTTCATTTATGCAATATCCCTGCCTATGTGGAGACAACAAGCTCAAATAAAGGTTAAAGTCTTCAAATGTTTTCAATATCAAGATTTTAGTAAGTACAGACTTTATATTTTTATATGCTGTACTCAACCAGAGATCTGTTTCTAACTTGGACTTTTATACAAAGCTTGAGATATGTAGACAAAAAAATCTTCCCATCACTTGAGTACTGCAGGTCAGATCAGTTTTGGACATTTATATCAGTCTCTCCAGATTTTCGGGGGGGGGGGGGGGGAAATCTCTGTTCTGCTGCAGCAACACAGGAGCTACCGTTTACAAGGAGAAGTTGCATCATGGGTGCTAAGCTGCTCTGGACTGCACGGACCTGGTTTGAGAAGATGGAGACCCAAAAATAAAGGTAGGTCTGTTCTTGGAAGATTTATGGTCTTAGTGACTTGCCTGTATGGAGTTAAGTGTGAAGGGAGCTAGTATGAGTACTAGCAAATTCTCGGTGACTCTGCTGTGTAAGGCTATTTTTTTGTAAATGGGTTAAAAAAAAAATTAAATCGCCTGTTAAGAGAAGAGGCTATGTACCGTTCATAGAATCATAGAATAGTTGGGGTTGGAAGGGACCTTTAAAAGGTCATCTAGTCCACCCCCCCTGCAATGAGCAGGGACATCTTCAACTAGACCAGGTTGCTCAGAGCCCTGTCCAACCTGACCCTGAGCGTTTCCAGGGATGGGGCATCTACAACCTCTCTGGGCAACCTGTTCCACCACCCTCATTGTAAAAAATGTCTTCTTATATCTCGTCTAAATCTTCCCTCTTTTAGTTTAAAACCATTACCCCTTGTCCTATTGCAACAGCCCCTATTAAAAAGTCTGTCCCCATCTTTCTTACAAGCTCCCTTTAAGTATTAAAAAGCTACAGTAAGGTCTCCCCAGAGCCTCTTGCAGGCTGAACCACCCCAACTCCCAGTTCACAGTAATATCTTTTCAGTAAGCATGCTCTCAGATTGTTTCCGAATCACAAACCCCTTCGTGGGGAAGAAGCCTTACTAAATTGAAGAATATCCAACAGGTAAGCCATTGGAAGACAGATTTATTTATTAAAAGTACCGATTCCACCAAAAGGAGCAAACAAGTGCCTTTAGAATAGCATTACTGACCTCCCACAGAGATCACACCCACGTGCCTTCTCCTGCTGTTCATTTCAGGGCCGAAGAACCAGTTGTTCTTACTGATAGAGTAACATTCAATGCTGCGAAATGGGTCACCAGATCCACCTCTACCACCGACACAAAACAACACACCTGAAGAAGACAAAACAGGTTTCCAGAAAAATAGCAGGAAGATGGGGGATAAAGTTGTACAGCAGAGTGAACTGAAACTTATGTAGTTCGGGAGAAGTCATATTTCACTTCAGGGGGCACAGTCATTGCCCTGCGTAACTGGGTGCTGGATTTTGCCTTTGCTTGGCATGCTGTTATGGCAATTAACTATCTATGCTGATGCAAAACCAATGCATATTTTAAATATGCTTTTTGTGATTTTTTGCTCAGGGAGATAAACATTGTTAAATATAAAAATGTAAAAATTCGGATTTGCAGTCTAATATTCATCACTCACTTTTGGTGTAGGTTAGCCAAAGAGTTTAAAAGTTAGCTCAACCTTCTCGTGCCAAAAGATAAGTGTCCACTGTTGTCGGTATAGCTGTGAGCATGCTGCCTGGTCACAACATACTTAACAGTTCTAGCTTTAATACAGATAGAGCCAATCAGGATAAATAAATAATGCTTTAAAGAAAGAAAATGACAGCTAAAGTTCTGCTAGGACAATGCAGCACACTAGCTAATTACCAGAGAGGTACACAACGGCTTTCCCAGTTTTGCATTAAGTCATTAATAACCATTTCTACCAAGCTACCTAACCCTGCACAGACGCACCGCCTTTTCTCCACACCACTCCCTATGGGATAATCAGACACACATTTAATTACCAGCAGTCTGCTTCCTTGGTGTTGTGCGAATGGAGTACTCAAAGTCTGGCACTGCCCTGCTGCTCAGGTGAAGGTGGTAGTTTCTTGCTTCATCCAGCAAATCCCTACATTTTAGATTCTGCTTGACAATCTCTTCCTTTGCCACAACACCCATAAGGAAACAAATGGGCAAGAGAGGCAGCCGTACCTGACAGAAATGAACACAGTTGGAGTAACTGGCTGAACTGACTGAGTCTCACCATTTACAGTGACGCAAGCATAACAGATGGCAGCTTCTGAGCCAGCTGCCAGCCCCACGCTCTTCACTAAAAAGGGAGGCGTTCATACTTTTTTTCCAGAATAACAGCGATACGAACAGTTCTTTTTAGTGACAAACGTTTGCTACAACCCTTTGCATTTAAGCAGCGGTGGAGAACTGCCCCTTGGCCCAGGCTGAGCGGAGGAAGAAGTGCCGCTGCCTGTACTGCAACTGCACCTGCCTGATGTGATGCAGGCAGCATCCGTGACTGTACCAGGATAGCCCGTGTCAGGTTAGTCTGCTGAGGGGGTGAATTTTCAGCTCATTGCTATGCCAGTATAAGAGGGCTTTTGCTAGAATGGCTGATTTTCTTTGGGTGGCAAGTCAAAGAGGAAACACTATCAGCATGAACTAAGTGTCTGTCTATTAAGGAGGTATTGATAGTGCAGTAACACCTTTCTCTAGTGTGGACTTGACAGACTACAGGATTAAAAAAACCCCAACGTTGAGAGCTAATTGTTTCCTTCCCCAAATCCTTCCTGTGGTTCCCTAGCAGAGAGCTGGTGAGCAGGCTGAGGAAAGAAAGGCTCCTTCTGGGTAAGGCTATAGGTGGTCACTGCCCAGAGCAATCCCCAGCGACAGGGCACATCTGAAATAAGGTCAGCCTCTCCAAGGCTGCCTTGAAATGTCTTCCTCCCCACAGTCACTTATTTCAGCAAACCGTTCATTTGTCCTTTTGAGAGAAACAGTGAGGAATATGAAGTACAATCGGGTGCAAAGGTGGGACAGGTGTTAGCAGGGGGGACTGAAGCAAACCAGCATCTGACTTCCTAAGGTTTGGAATCGATGCTGTCAGGCGCCTCCCAGTTAGCTCAGCAGCAATTGTGAAGTCCAGTATCTCCAGTGCTTCTCAGAGCAGCAAAAGGGTGCTGTTACATGGCTGACACATGTCCCTGCCTTGAAGTAAGCAAGTGTTTCTACCAGTTCTTCCTTACCCGCTTGCTTTCAGTCCCACTTCTTCCTTTACTTTGGCCTGTCTTGGTTTTGGCCGATTAAAAGCACAGCCATAGCCCTGCTCATAGACTCATGAGGCAAGTGATGCGGTAAGAGCATAAGGCTGACAAATTCAGAACCTCATGATGACAGCGCAACCCCTAAGGCTGATTATGATGTGGATAATAACTATCGCGAAGCCCAGGCATGTTTTCTGCTAGCAATAATGTCCAAATCACCTGATGGCTCCGTATACTCTGGCAAATAACCCATATTTACAGGAAGGGGTTTACTTTTTCATTGTTTCATTCTAGACTGGTTACCATGAATAAAACAAAGATGTTAATCTCATCTACTTGTACACCTGGGTAATAATGAAGGTTTTTTTAAATCTCAAATTATATTGCCTATAAATTTAATTATAGTGTACTAAAGAAGGAATTTTTCTACCAAAACCATCATGCTAGTCTAGACGAAACTGAAAGTTTTGGGAAGACAGTTAATAAACAGTTGTGATCTTTTACCAGGAAAGGTGAAAAATGATGCATGAAGACAATGACAGCAGTATTCTAGTGGACCTCTCTTTACTCACATGATGCCAATATTAGCACTTCTGCTGAATGCAAAACATTCAAGCTGGAGTTCAGTGACAACTGAAATGGCACAGTTGATCCTACCTGCTAAGATTCACAGGGCATTTTGCAGTGCACAGCATGTACCACCCTCCTCCCCAGCACAGGTTCTCTATACCTGTCTCAAATACTGTATTTTAAATTCCCATAATCAACGCATACGGAGCTTGAATAACTGACGTACCTAACGCTTTGACAGGAGGAGGTCCGATGGGTGTTTAAATAAGTTCAGCTAAGTGACCTTTTGATACCCGTATGTGTTTCTTTCAGAAGCAGTGGACTCTCATCAAGTCTAGATCATTAAACTGCTAACTCCTACAGGTAACCAGCAGTGCTAGCCTAGTGAGCATTAAATGGTCTAGCATATGTTTCCTAGCCTGCTTATAGGGCTAACATGTCTTGGTCTTTTGTTAATTAAATATAGGAACATTCTAGAAGTAGCACAACTTGATATGACACATCTCCGTTACAGTTTTACTCTCCTAGACACGTAAAAAGCTCCTCAACAGCTTTGCTCTCTTTTCTTAAGTACAAACACTTACCAGCAAGGGAAGTGAGTGTTTCAGGCTGTAGTAGTATCAAACCAAGTGAAGTGATGGCTTTATGTACTCTACTATGTGTAAATCTAAGAATTTTCTGCTCTAACACAGATGCAGCTTTTTGTTGGCTCCCCACTCCCCAGCCACGAGCATGTAGTGAGTACTCATCTCACAAGAGAAACTGAAGAATATGACTTCTTCCTGATATTCTACTGTTAACTCACAACTGCGAATACCAGAGGAGGTGCCAACTGCCGAGAACAATTTTCATCATGAGATCTACCCAAGGACAAACAGTTGATTAGACAACAAAACCAGTGACAAGACAGGCACACGGCGCCTCAGCCTGCCCTACCTGTGCAAGTATTTCATCCAGCCACGTCGCATGATGCTGTGGATTGGCTAGCAGCCACTTGATAGCAGCGTTGTAAACTTGCTTTTCGTTTTCAATATTCAGGTCACTGGAGGACAGGAGTTTATGGAGGTGCTGTGGTGACACACTCACAAAGTCTTCGCACTCCACCACTTCTGTAAAGTGTTCGCAAGCATACTGATCAGCCATGTCCATCAAGTCAATGCGGTTGTGACTCTCCGCAAATGCCCTGACTGCCAGGCAGTTGGAGGGATGGAAGTGCAGCTTCATGTATTCACAGCACGCCTTTGCTACCAGTTCCACCTGAAGAATGCAAGCAGCGTACAAGAGAGGCTGGACGTTATCCACTGTCAGAGTAATCCGGGAGGAGTACACAAACTTCACCAGGTCTTCTATTGCATCACCATCAAAGTCCCTGATCTCAATCAATGTCTGCTTGGCTTCAGCCATTTCCGAAAGAAACATGGCTCTAAAGTAAGGTATAACACAAGCTAGCACCAGTTTGTGGCAGGAGATAAGCTTTGGACCAACCTGAAAAAAAAGAAGAAAATAACCCTCAGTCTTTCACTGGAATGTCAGTTTTGGCTACGATAGGACGGACAGTTAAGCCGAAATAAGAATCCTGAACTCAATATGCATTGAGCTACTGTATTTTGTTCAAGCAAAATAACTCCATCTGCCCTGTACTTCTGACATCAGATCAATGTATCCCAAGCAGGTCTGAGTTGTAACTTGGTCACCAGAGTAGGGCAAAGCCGTAACACAAAGAAGCAATAGCACTGATGCACTGAACTTGCTTTTCTTTAAGAGGCGTGTCCTATTTCTTAAATGAAACATCCTTAGGAACCTTCTAGATGCATCTTGGAGACAGGAGGAGACTGACAGGACCAAAACAAGCAAGAGTTCCCTGGAAGTGTAAGCTAAAGATGCTATATCTGACCTCTGAATGAATAATACGTGGTGCTTTTCAAAACCCTTGTACAGCATTTCAACCTCTCTCATTTTTCCTCTTGCTTTTTTATGTTCACTTTTGTAACTTAAGTAGGTTGTCTCGGAAGCTTATATCTCAATGATAATAGTGACTTCTTCAAAGGGAATGTTAAACAAAGCAAAGGTGGTGAATACCGGTAGTTGAGGATTAATTTGAAGTTAAGAGAACCAAAATATCAAGATTTTTCCCCCTAGCTAACTATAAAAACATCTTAGTATAGGAATTTGTCAAATCTGGCATAGTAGAAATTAAGTTTTCAGCAGGAAAAGGTATTCCTTCTTATAAACTATGTAAATATCCTGTGATCCGTAATATCTGTGAACTAGTTTGTGATTTTGGAATAAGTAAGATCTTTCTCTTAGGTATCTTTTGAAGGAAGAATACTTACCTTGCTTACAGCACCATCAGTGAATATTCTAGGCACGTGTGATATTACTTTAACCTGCCTGGCCCAGTGCAGCCAACAGCCTTGTCACTGCACAGGACGAGGAGCTGGCAACAACCCTGTGACCTACAGCAGAAATGAGTATGACTTCCTGCTTTTTCTCCAGTACCGATGCCTGAGGAGTTCTAAATTTAGCATGGACGCTTTCCAAATATCCCAGAAGAAAGTCAAGTCTGCTCCTAGACATGCGACTTACATTTTTATTGTAGAATAATTTTTTTGTTACTTCAGCCAGTCCACTTCCTCCAACACCAGAGTCCATGAGCAGAAATCACTGAACTACAGCAATCATCAACTCTTAGCATAAAACGAAGAATGAATGCATAATAAATTAACCAGAAAACATGAAAACCAAAGTTTCATAGCCAGCGTAAGAGAGGAACACGCTACTAAATACCGTCTCCAGAGACTTTGTCTTAAAACCTTACAAATCCATTTGCTTTCCTTGCCAAAATCTAACAGAACTCCTGCTTGTAAGCTGGATCAGTAACTCCATGCTTTCAAACAGTATTTCATTTTTTCTTGTGGACTTCATAATCTTCCACAAAACGTGTGGATGCATGGCCTAAATCTCACTGAGGTGGCTTTCATGAGTTCTAGGCACACAGAGCTGAAACTTAAAATATGCTACTGAACTGGAAAAAAATTTGCTCTTCCCCTAATGCTTAAGTTTGTTTTTTGGTTTTTTTTCCAAATAAAAAGCTGGACTTAAATCTTAACCTAACTGAAGCTCACAGTAGCAGGAAGAGTAAAATACTCGAGTGGCAGAAGCAGAAAAAACCTTCTCCCCATTGTCTGTGGTATCCCTGATTTGTCTTTCAGCCCTGGGAAGGCTATGATGTTAGTATGGCTACAATTCCTTTAGTCCGAGCTGTATAAAACTTAGACACCTTAAATATCTTCAGCTAAGCTGGGTAAACAGTATAAAATAAAAGCTAGCAAGCAGGAGCAAACTTGCTCCTCATTGTCATGCTTTAATTATCAATCTGTTGGATTAATAAGGTTGCTAGATAAAAGGAAATCATTTTCATTCCAAGATTTTTCTGTAAGTGTAAATTCTTGTTCTCTAATTGTGTAGAAGCTTTTTATATTTTGCTTACATTTGCATAAATGCATAAAACACTTAAGGATTGCTTTAGCTTTTTAAGAGACCGAGGAAAGCTGAGTAATAAGTATGTACAAAATACCCATCGGGGTCAGATCAATAGTTTGTCTATGGCAGCAGTGATGAGAGATGCTATTTAAGGACCAAAGAAACACGGTTGTGTGTGGGCCGTGTCGCTTTTGTTCCTCTGCCATCCACAGCAGTGAGATCAGGAATGTTGGAGGATACATCCTTGCCTTTTCTTTTTCTTGTCTTTTTTTCAAGAAGCGTGGGCAACAAGTTCACAAACAATGGCTTTTCCTAAAGGTACCTGCGTAGGGTTCTTGACTGTGGGTCTTTTTTCCCTGCTTTCTCCTCCCACCTTCCCCAAGTAAGGTTATAGGTAGTATTTATAACATGTAATCAAATTGTTAGGTACTACCAGTACCTAATGTCTCATCATTTTTTGTGTTGGGTTTTGTTTTTTTTTTCCAAACAGGAACATGAACAGAATTTAACTGCATTTTAGGATTTGACTCCTGATGGGCTGGATTTTGTCTTGGCATGAATTTTTGAAGATGGACACAGTGCAAGAAGAAACAGCCAATGGCTTCAGAATCCATGGTTCCAGAGCAGGCAAAACAACATCTGATAAAGGGAAAAAGGCGGCAGCAACAGCAGCAGCAGCAGCAGCCTAGGTCTTCCAACAGTGACGGTGAAGATGACATCTTTGTATTTGAAGCAAATGAGGCTTGGAAGGATATTCAGCTCTCTCCTTCAGTTCTTTGAAGCTGGAGAGCTCTGCGATGTTACACTAAAGGAGATATTGTCACACATCCATTGCATTTAACAGCCTGAAGATTAAGCTATGAATACGTATGCTGGAGGTGGCTGTGAATTTGGGCAGGGGTATGGAAAGCATAGAATACCTGTTGGATCTGAGGCATCTCTATCTAGGTGTTTGTATTTTTTTTTTTTATTTAGGAAGTTTACAACAGAAATGTAAACATTTAAGATGCTAACAGTCCAAGAGAGGACGTGCATGACTTCGACCTCACCCAAATTGCCTTCTAAGCAGGTTCCCACAGTTGATCAGTATGTAACTGTGCAATTTCAGCTCCTTGTAGCCTCGACTTACTGCTCACCAGGCAGGTTACACTTGTGTTGATAACACACACTTTTAAAAAGGGTAGAGAAATTGTGTGTTGAATCAGAGATAGAAAAAACTCCAAATTATCCTTTATAATTTAATATCCCACCCTTTTTTTATTTTTACATTGCAAGACCACTCACTTTAACGCCTTCATCTGAAAATGAAGATGTAATTTGAGTCTGCCAGGAGTACCGGTTGCTTAACTCAGCCATCCCTTTGTTAGCGCAGACTGATGAATGACAAAGGCTGTAAGAAAGCACTCCTGTAACGCAAATAAGTAGTGGATTGTTCCTTTACCTTCACTACCTACATTCTCTTAACATAGTTGAATGCTAGAATTTTATAAGTGAAAAGACTGTTTTGTGCTTTCTGATCGGAATTTTGAAAAATACCTCCTCTTTATGGGGAATACTCTATCTTTTGTGGCTGAACAACTGCTAAAAATCTTGAAGTGATTGGTAACTTTTAATAATCCCTGTAATACCTGCTCTCGTCCCTCCAATGCAAATAGTGCAGCATATGGGAAACAGATGAGTGACCTTTCTGTGAGAGTGTGAAGGATGACACTTTTTGACTTGATTAAAGTGTTTGCTTGCTCTGCTGTTTACCTTGATCTGGGGAAGATCCCTCTGATGGGGCACTGTAGCTCGCTACCCTCTTCCTTTAACACAAGGATCGTCTCAGTGGCCTTTCCCTTTTCAGCGGTTATGCTGATTGCTGAACATTTCCATTGAATCTCTTGTTTATAGGCAAGAAGCTGGTCTTGGATGCACTTTGCTCATTTTAACTACTCAGCCCTTTGGTTATTTTTCATTCCGATTTCCTTTGATAGGAATGGTTGGGAAAGGATGTGTAAACGACATGTGCTTTCAAAACACATGCGTTGCTAGTAGATAAGCCGATCCATCGAAGTGAAGTGGTGTTCCCTGTGGCCAGGTGGCGAGTCAGTGCGTGGAAACAGTGCAGGTCCTGCTGCAGAGCATCCCCAGCACCTAATTCTGCCAGGGGCATGGGAAGGAGGGCCCTGCTGCTGCGTCCTCTCCCACCAGGCACAGCCTGGGCATGGGGCAGGTGGGTTCTGTCAGGGGGCATCGCCGCTCGCCCTGGCTGTGCAGTTACTCTCGTCCCCACGTGCCTGAGGAGCAGGAGGCGTTCACTGTGCTTGTCCCAGCCCCTGCGCCTTGCCCAGCGGTACCCACACTGCTGATGCGTGGTGTCGCACGTGTGCAGGAGGGTGTCCTGCCAGGAGCCGCTCAGTGGTTTTGCTGATACATTAAAAGCAGATTTATGTGTTTGCACAGGCTGCAATGTCTGCTGTTTGTTATATAACTGGCAAATACCAGCATTGCCTTCGTTTTGTGCTCTTCCCCAGAGCTTTGTTGTGCCTGGGCTCGGGAGCCTGGTTGAAGGCAGCTGTGGGCGCTGCTACGGCTGTTGCCTGGTTCCCTTCAGGTGGCACTGCTGGAGTGCCAGGGCACCAGCAAAGAGATGGCCTCCTTTCAGAGGTCCTCATCACACTTGCGCTCGGGAGTCCTGGCCCATGCCAGGTGGGCACGTATGTGGTGGTCACTGCCTGGGCTCCAGTGAAACGGGTGGGGGAAGTACAGGGGCAGTCCCTTGATCGAGGTCATCTGCAGACTTTTCCAGAAATCACCATGTTGTTCCTACTCAGCAGTACGTTCAAGGTTTTGTTCTGAACTGCGCAAGTTACAATTGTATGCTTTTCTATTTTTTAATATCAGTTGATGTTCCCACGAGCCCAAGAGCTGGCATTCAAGGGTCTGGTGTGTGATTCCTCCACTTAAAACCACCTCTGCTTTGCCCTCTCCAAGCTTAGGGCTTTGTACTGGCTTCTTTTTCTGCTGAAAGCACATGAGTTCGTAGAAGAACGTGAGCCACGAAACAAGAGGAATCCTGCCAGCTGAACGAGCACCACTGTTGAATGAGCTGTTTCACTTTCCTTCTTTCTAATCTTTCTTAGAATGTATCTTCTACTAAAGACTTGAAAAGAACAGGCTTTGTAGAAGTGCATTATTAACTGGCCTTCTGATGGGGCCTTTAATTCTTACTAGGATTTTATTATTAATGGGCTTTCATGAAATTTATAGAACTGTTGGTAAGCCAGTGTTTAATGAGTGCATCTGTGTCTCATGTCAGTTGGTAAAAACAAAACAAACTCATGCTGCTTCCCTCTTTTTTTGTTGTAGCAAACCTTCCCCAGTGATGTCCACTCCAGTGAAGAAATTTTGAAGGTAGGTGCTCTTAAATAATCAGTCTCTGTGGTTGCTTATATTTTGCATGCATTAAACTAGCGTGTGGGGAAAGAATGTCATTCTGTTTCTGTTCTGTCAGTGGATGTTGTAGTCACTAAAAGTGGTGTATTTTGGGATATGCCGTGGAGAAGTAAAGATAAAAGCTTCAGATACAGGTGGAGTTGGAAGACCAATAATGGTCTTCCTATCAGTATGTAAGTGTAATGCAGTGTGGTGCAGTTCAAGAGCAAGACTGACAAGTCACCTGAAACAGCCAGAGCTGCTCCTTTGTCGAGTCAGGGGGTTGCCATTATTGAGTGTGTTTCCTCCAAAGGGGCTGGACATGCTGCCTGCTGTCCATACTGCCAGCCCCAGCAGCATGGCCCTGAACAGGAGCACGCACCTGCATCCGTCCCACCTGCCTGCGCAGGGCACTGCTGCTGCACTGTTTCTTCTTCACTGTAATTATAGTCCATTCGTGCAAAGCTAAGGCAGCTCTGATGCAAAACCGTCTCCGTAACTTTGTGTTAGAGTCGGCTCTGTGAGCAGTGTGCAGGCTTCCAGTAGCTGGCTCTGAGTACATGTCACCCATTCACTGTGCAGGGTGTGAAAATGCACTGGGACCTTTAATAAAGGTCTTCAGTAAAAAACACTTTAATAAAGTAAGAAATGGCTGGTCGTTCTGATACTGAGAAGACAGTTCCTTGATGTCAAATGCTGTTCTGAGACACGGGAGTCCTAACAGGTGTTTGGTTTCTGTGATTCGCTTCCCTCACTGTTGCTTCAGGTTGCTTCAGATCCTGATGCCTTTATTGCTCTCGAGAAGCTGTTCTTGAGGCAGTGTTGTAGCTGAAAGGTAGTTGTGCACAGGTGCTCACTAGCTGCTGTGCACTGGTTGGTATTGCAGCACAAGTACTCCTCCTGGAAATACTGCATCATTTTGTGTTTCACAAGACATCCTGTCTTCTTGCCTTGTGTGCAACGCATAACACTATTTTTGTAGCAACCACAGGGAAGCACTGACAAATGCATGAAGAGGTGTAGTGCAGTATATTGAGGAGTTTATAATCTACTGAAAGATTGGAGAGCTAGTCAGTGAAGCGAGCAATGAGCTGAACAGTGGGAGGGGAGAAAAGAGAAGGCAAGGGTGGTAACAGTGCCATCAAATAGTCACTCAGGTTAGTTGTAGGCTGCTTCCAAGTTTTGCACAGAAACCCCTGCAGATTGCTCTAATCCCTTCTTATAGAGCCAAAGGTAGCAATGTGGTTTCATTCCCTATGTATCTTTGCATTTCATGTTGTTCCTAATAGATAAGGAAACTAGGGACACTCCTAAACTTTCATATTTGTGCCTTGTTGAAAAAACGGCACTTGTAAATTATGGCACAGTAGACTTTCACGCTTCAGTCTATTTCATGCCAAAAGTACAAAGATGCACTTTGTACCGACACGTTTCTCATAATTTTTTTTTTTAAGCCCCTGAGCAAACTGCGTGTGGTGCATGCTCATCATGAGATGTGTTCCGCACGAACATAATTCCTAACTTTCATTCACCTGTTAGTGATGGTGGGTGAGAGTGAGGGCAGGGGAACAGGGCAGGAGAATTCCTGAAGACATAGCACATCGGGCAGTCTCTTTCTTTGGTTTGAAACTACGTCCCAGAGCTCTGCGTCAAAGATGTCTTGGTCAGTCGGAGCAAAAGCCAATAGTCTAGGCAGAATAGCGTGGGGAACGGCTGGCAGTCAGCACTCTCTGGCTGACGTCCTCACATTATGTGAAAACCCTTTTGGAGTGTTGTTGCTGTAAGGGGTTATAAGAACTTCTGTAACAGGAAAGTCCTGTGCTTTGAGGAACCCCAGAACTACTCATACAGGTTTTATTTACTTTTCCCTTTATTAACTGTGATAGCTGTAAGACTGAGGCCTAATCCTGCAAATACAATATGTACTTAACTCTCTACGAGCTTCACTAAGATTGCTCTTACTTGGGCAATGGGAGTATGCTTGCAGAAGAGGAGCAAGTCCTCTCCATGGTCTGGCTGCTGTGATCAAAGGAGGGTTTCTTGCTGTGGTACCAGCTCAGCTTTACAATCGGGTCAATAAGGACTTTATGGGAAGATCTGTATGAACCTCTTAAGCTTAAAAGCTCACCTGTGTGTATCAGCGAAAAATACTGTAAGCCGCTTCTCTCAATCTCTTTCCAGGAAATGACCCACTCATGGCCACCTCCCCTGACAGCTATTCATACGCCTAGTACAGCAGAGCCTTCCAAATTTCCATTCCCAACAAAGGTAAAACACCCTCTTTTTGCCAGGGTTTTTGATAAATTAGAGGAACTCTTTCCGGCTCTTGCATGTGTTTTCATCTGATGTTGTCCCTCTTTCATAGATAAAGGCTGTTAGGAGATATTATCTTTAGAAGTCAGATAAATTAAAGCACAATGGATCTTGAGTTGTATAACAGCTGCTTGCAATGTATCATTTTACTGAGAATTAGATCAGATTGTGCTTCTGAGTAATTGGTTTTGAGTGGGCTATATGGTAGTGTAACTGTCTTTCCTCTTTTTTATTTTTTTAAGCAAGATTTGTATTTTTAGAGTTGAAAGACGTTTGAGCCAGAGGGGGATGAATGAATTAATATTTCAATGACTTACACATTTGTTACAATTGTGGGCTTGAAATGTGACTGCTTTTCCGAAACATTTTAAGCATCTCATCTCTGTTGCCGCATAAAAACCATTTCATCTTTATTGCCAACAAAAATACTTGCTGACTGTGTTAAACAGAAGTGTTTGGCAGCTCTTATAATTTTTTTTTTAATATTTCTTCAAAAATGCACATACCACTGATGTGCTAGGAACCCATTTTTGGTGGCAGTAGCACGTATCACTTCTCTGTCCATCTTAAGCTATGTCAGGCCAGCTTAGACTATTGGACACTTCAAAGTCATACTTTGACAAGTTAGTCAAAGTATTTATTACAGTACGTAACCAATATGCTGCTATTAAGAGAGAGCTGATTTATTTTATTCTTAATTTGCACTTTGTCCTTTCTTTCTAAGAATCACAGCATGTTGGATCTGTAGCACAGAATCAGAGTAAGTAGAAATCCAAAGAAAACGCACTTAATGTGTGTATTGACAGATAGTTGTGTGTTGTGTGCTATACGTTGAAGTGAACATCAAATGTTTACATTGATTAAGGAATTTAATTCAACGTTGAACAGTGATGAATTTAGAAAATGCTTAAGAAATTGCATACACTCATTACCTAGAAACTAAGACAGCAGTTCAACAGAGAGCAAGCAGTATTTCGTTAGGAAACCCTGTTTGGAGTGATGAATAATCTTAATGGCAAACAATTGCATTCTGGAAGAAGGTGACTTTCTAATCTGATGCTCAGAGACCATAGGTTAAAATACCTACTTTAGTGTGAGGCAAATAAAAGCAACTGATTCATTTTTGATTTACAGAACAGTATGAAGCACCTTCAAAAACATTGCCTATTTCTCAGCCGAGAACATCGTAAGTAACCAGACTCAGTTCCCATCTCTACTGTGCAGTTATTTAAATGACCCTGGAATGAATTACAGTTTGGCTTACTTGATGATTCTGAAGATTAAGGCTTTACCAGTCTGATTTTTCTCAGAAAATTTCAATGCAGGGAATTTTCACCAACAGAAACATTACTGTTTCATGATTATAATGACTGTGTTAAAAACAAAACAAAGCTGAAGAAAAGAAACCCAACCATTAATGTACCTGATTTAAGGTTTTTTTCTCTTCTAATATTATTTAATATTATGTAGCTGTGGCTACATAATATCTTGTCACACTTAGTGCTATTCAAACTACTAATAATTTATTAAACTGACATAAACGATAAGGGATACAAAATGAATCTGATCTGTTCTGCATATAATTTTGAAGCTTGTGGGGGCTCGTAAAGCTACAGCTACCAAAACTGTGAAAACTAGGGGTGAAATTTTAAAGCAATTGTATGATAGAACTTTCTGCAATTGTGCAAGGAAAAGTTTTCTAAAAAGTGTTGTCTTAATTCTGTTTTCATTTTTAAAAGCAAACAAACAGGCAAAAACTTAAATGTTGACTTTCTAAAAACCTCTATTTATATTCTAAGAATGTTAGCCTGTTGCAAAGTGGGGTGAAGATGAAGTTTCTAGAGCTTTTTTAAATAGTATTTTAAATATATTTCTACTTTTCTTTATCTAGTTATTCTTTTTCCTATCATGTTACGTTTTCTTTCAGAAGAAAGCTTCTTAGAATTTGAGTCTCAGTCTAAGATGTTTATGCGTAATCACTGCAAAAGCTTTACAAGGCTAGGAAGGAGTGCCAACTAATAAATGAATCGGTCCAATAGAAAATTTTAAGTTGGTGGATAAAATAACTTGGTACTGTCCTTGTAGGTTAATAATTAATTAGGTTAATAATTATCTATTAATTAGGTTAATTACAGAAATTGCTTGAAGGTAGTTTTGTGTGGGCTGACATTAGTCTTTCAGGATTAACCTGGCCAAATTGGCAGCATTGATAGCCCTGAGTAACAAATAGAAATCTTTCCATGTCTGGAAAGCTAAGGCGTCCCTGGGCAAGGCAATTGCTGAACCATTAAATGCTTATCAGTCCATGTGATATATAAAGATCTCATGTTCCATGGAAGGCTGCAAACTACAGACCACAAAGCTTACTCCATTTGTTTTCCTTTTCCTTATCGTGAACAATTTAATTAAAAAACCCCCAAACTGGGCTAGTCACAACTAAGAGGAAGAGCATCTCTCCATCTTGTTTGAGATTGTAGAATTTTGCATTCAATCTCTGTAAGATCTGTAAAACAACCCTTTTTATACTGTTCCAGCATCATGCAGAGGAGCCCGCCCTCACTGGGAGCAATCAGCTACTCCCTTAATCCATTCTTTATTTTACTCCTCCTTCTTCCACCCCAGCTTGCTCCTCCTGAACAATTTCTGGCAATTTTCACTGCAGTATTAAAAATACTAGTTTCAACTGCAGCAGGCTCTGCCTTCCTCCTCAGCTACCCTACAACCATCATCTTTATTTCAACTGTTCTCAGCTGCTTGTAAAAATCCCCCTAGAACTGTAGGCAGTTTTCCAGGTGGCAGAGAGAGAAGAGGCTTTCACTGTAAACAAGAATCTGAAAATACTCCTTTCTTAGCCCAAAGGTCCAGAATTGTAAATATGGCATGGTACATAGCTCTGTCCTTAGCCAACATCCCCTCTCTGCTCGGCGTCCTTCTGGGTACTTCAGAGCCAGCACTCATCTGCCCAGGGACATGCATACCCACAATCGACGACGGCAGTTGAAGCAGGAGGAACAGGGTGGTTTAGGTTTACGTCCCAAATGGAATTAAGCAAGATTTGCCCAAGAACTTCCTCTACATCTTTCCCTCGAACTCATGCGTCCCTTCTTTTTTGTTTTGTTTTTGGTTTCATTTGCACAACAGGGCTTGTTTTCTTTGCTGTTTAACGCACACGTGACTGTCTGAAAATTCAGCTGCCTAGAGTAGCTTGCATTACAAAGTGTAGCTGGCTGAAAACAAACAGCGTTTGTGCTGGTTAATTAGAAGTTGAAATCCCAGTGCCTCTGTGTGCCCAAATTAAGCATTCAGCTTTACAGAGCATGCAAGGGTTTCCCAGATGGCTTTCATTCTTGAATAGAGCCCCGAAGTTAGCACCTGGCTACACTGGAATGGAAGCAGCCCTTCTTTTAAGAGGGGAGATGCCAAGCTCATTCTTGGTGATGCATCTTTAACCTGGCTGGCAGAGAGGGACCAGCCTGTGCTTTCAGTGGGGTTGTTTGGCAAGTGATGTTAATTTTAGTGCTGCTTCTCGCTAAAAGAGCTCTTTTTAAATAGCTTTACAGGGAGATTGATGGTGTGTATATAAGCTGCAAATGAACAGGTCCTGCGAATGAAAACTCGGCATCTATTAACTCCTGAGCTAATTAAAGCATTAAAATTATTAAAGCAGATTTATTTTCTTTAACTAGGCTATTTAACAATTTGTTGAAACCTTGTTTTGGGGAAACTGGTTTTGTCTATCCTTGTAGAAGTATGACTCATTTAAAGTTTTAGTGTTCTTCCTTCCTTGAACCTAAATTGAACTTAAGTAGTTGCGATGTTCTTTTATGCTGAAGATCTAGATAGAGTTTCCTTGCATTATTCTCTTAACCTCTAAAAGAAATGCATCTGTAATCCACAATTCTTAAGGCAAAACAAAAAATGAAAACATTTTCAGAACTTTTTAGCATCCCTGGAAGTTTGTTCATTATCACCTTTGAAGGATTACTTTCCCTAATGGGTTGGGGGGAAAAAAAAAACAACAATTCATTGAGATGCCAACAGACATTTGCCAAACTGCCCAGAAGTGTGGAGAGTGGCTGTATTGTTGCTACCCTTCCTTTTTTCCTATTTATGCCTCAGTGGACTAGCGGTGAGCTTCAGCTCTAGCCCACGTGCGAAGTTGGCACAGGCAGGATTGCTGCAGACTGCATGCCATTTGCCTTCTGTAGGAAATTCGGGGGCCTCATTTTCCAAGGTGGTGTCTCATAGTGATTCCTGTCCCTCTAAAGAAGAGGGAAGAGGTGACTTCCACTGAGAAGGTGTGTGAGGAACTGAGGCAGTGGAGGCTGGGAGATGGAGGAGGATAGTCACAGGGGAATGGCAAAGGCAAAATGCCTGAACAAAGAAAGCGCGTAGGTCATCATGAGTGTAATCAGACAGCGCCTTTGTGGCACTGAGAGCCTCTTCTGCATCAGAGAGAGGTACTTGGGGACTGTGGGTCAGTACCTTTGCAGGAGGTGTCACCTATGCAGGAGGGGTTGGCTCCGTACTGGTAGACAAGGAGACCTTTGGGGTTTCTTCATGCTGTCCTGCTCCATGGGCAAGAGTAGATTCGTCCCTTCTGGTTTGTGGAATTATTTGTTTTGAGATCGTGCCAGCTTCAACTGTAAACACGGTCCTATTCCAATGAAAGTATCTCCATGCATGTCAACTGCTTTGGTATGAGTGTAAAAGAATTTATCTAGGTAGTGGGGATAGTACTTAAATAAGGGAATCACTTTTTTATTCAAAGTTTTTACTTCTCTTTTGTCATGGAATCATAAAAGCAAACTGCTCAGGGTCATTAGAGGTGACCCACAGGGCCATAAATCTTTTTCGCTTTGTTCGTAATTTGAAATGAAGGCTTAAAAGAGTGTGAAGGTTTCTGTAGTTTTCCTTCTCCTAACAAGCACCAGGAACACTCTCTCCCCACTTTTCCAAGGTGATGTGGTTCGCTGGGGATCTTTCATATTTGTTTTCATGCTATAAAATGTGTTGTCATGAAGGGTTGGAGGCTTATTTTTCTTATTTCTCACAGAGAGCCCTTAGATTGAAATGAGGCTGAAATAAGCAGAGTTTTGACCTGATTGATTAGAACCCCTGTCTCGGTTCCTAAGCGTTTTATCCAGTTTTTGGACACTTGTGTAACTCTCTGGGTTGAGGAGTCAGTCTCCAGCTAGTTTCAAGATTTGAACCACCGTACACTTGAATAACAAGAGTTTTGCCTGTCTGCTTTCCGACTCCTTTTGGGGGTGCCTGCATGATTGCCAAAGTGGGGGATAACAGTTTGGGAGAACTTTGGGTCCCTCCCCACAAATCCTTCCCTTCCAGCCTTTTAAGGACCTCGGTAATGCATTGAAATTGCCAGCAGTAGTTAGCACCTGCAGGTAGAGGACTAAATTAGGCTTTTTGGAAACATTTGCGGGCAGCCTGCTCTCTACTCTAGCAATAGTAAAAAAGAGTTTGTGCCTCCCAACTCGTAAACCACTTTGAGTATCTGAACTGCTCAATGTTATGGTTACTGCTGAGATGTGCACAAGTGTGAAGTTCATTGTGTAGAGAAGAAATAGGAGAAAGGCTTGACCTTGGCATTTACTTATGTATGTGCGATAGGAAACTTCAGCAGCAAAAAGAGAACTCCTGTGACAGAAGAAATATTCACAGGCCCTCAGAGTGTGAACACGCACAGTTTCTGGTGCAAAGACGATGCTTTCTGCCCCTTGGGGAGCCAGTGGAGGCTAATAGCGTGCTAATTTCTTGCTGTACAAGGAGCAGATAGATTTCTTCCACGCCACCTTGCGGTCTTAGTGCCTAGGTAACTTTTCTTCTCTGTGTTAGTGTGCTAGGTAACCGTTGTTGAGGAGCACTGCCCTCGTAGAACTTTGTCTCAGTTGCCTGTAGATGGCAGCCGATGACACTGACCTCCAATTGCGCAGCTCCTGAGATCGACTGGAAAGCACAGTAAAACGTTGAGGTTGTGTGTTGTCGTTTTATCATTCATTCGGGTAGTGAGAGGGTTTAGCAGATTGAGCATGCCAAATGTTCAAAAAGGATGTGGGAGGTTGGTTTGTTTTGGCAAGTGCAAACCAAGTCTTTTTCAGTGTCTGCTGCTTGAAAATGTGTCTGCCTTGGCTGATATTTATCTTCTGGTTGTCTTTCAGAATGCTCCAGGACGACCTGCAGCTCAGTGATAGTGAAGAGAGTGGTGACGACCAAGTCAGTTTTAGATGTTTTATACACTAGGCACACAGACATCCCTTTAAATCACCACAACTTGTTGCGTTGCTCCGAGTTCCTTACGCTAACCTTTCCTCCCCCTCTCCTCTTTGTTTTTGTGAACAAAACAGGTTGTTGAAAAGCCACCTTCTTCACTTGCTCCTCCAAGGTACAGGTTTGTTCCCAAACTACTAGCTAGACCAAATAAGGAGGAAAACCAAAACTACTTTTTGTATATGGGGTAGATAGGTAAGGGTTCCTGGTTTCTCTTGTAGACACAGGCTTTTGTTTCTAGCTGCCTGAAGCTGCTTTTGAAAATTGGCTTGTGGGGGGTTTTACAGAAAGCTCCAATTGGAACTGAGTAATCCAGTCATGCTGGATTTTGCCTGTGAGCCATAATTTTATTTCCCCAGCTGTTCTCTTTTTTTTCTCCTCTTCCCGTCCACCACTGTGTATGTAGATCACGCTGGAGCTAATGGGATTTTCAGTTGTAGTAGTGATGGATGTGAATCCAGTTTTAGTTTGGAAGGAGGCCCAAAACAGCCAAGTGAGTGAAGAACAGGAAACGGTTAAGTAGACTCATTGAGGCTGTTTCAGCTCCCTGATAAGGCAGCTGATTGTAAGCAGCTCCTGCCATGTATTGTTAGTCAGAAGCAATATTCAAGGTAGACTCAACAGCCACATGCCAGCATTAGAGGAAGAAAGGTGGAGAAGCCCAGAATTTTTCCTACAGGAGAGCACTGACAGACATTTTTGGCTTGATATCTGTATTCTTCAAGCACAGGGTAATGGTCGACAAAGTCAGACATGCAGAAGGGCATGCCGATTCTTGGCATGATTTCTGCGTCTCTGCAAGCTCTTGAAATAGAGTGTTCTCTTGATATCAGTCTGGATCAGCAAGGAGCTTGCCTCCAAGTAATACAAGCGTGTTGATGCTGATATGGGAAACAGTTTTCAAAGTAAAAAAAATAAAAAAAAACCCAACATTTTGATTTTGTAAGCCCATTTCAAAGCAAAAAGAAGCTGTGCATCAAAGTCGTGGCTCTCCCTCACTTCTATTCATTCCCATTGTCAGTGCTGGAGGAAAACACTTTTGAGTAGGGGAGGGTGTTGAAAAAAAGCCGCTGCTTGACATGGCTGTTAACGAAACAGTTACAGCACCTTGACCAAGTAACACAGATGAAGTGAAAAGGTGAAGGGGAGAATACAAAAAAGAGAAACCATCCTGGAATGTGTGTTTCCATCTTGTTAGCCTTTATTGGAAGTTTTTCTTTTGAGGGTTGGGGCTGTCAGAAAAGCACTTGTCAGTTTCAGTTGTTTTTTAAACTTTGGTTGGCTAAATGCTGCTTCATAGTGTAGCAGTGATGTCCTGCTTATGTATTTGTCTGACTGGGTTGGAGTTGAAGGTTTTATTATTTCCAGAGGTTTTTTATTCCGGTGCTTTATCTTTTGGGTATGGCAATGTATTCCTTTGGCCTTCTCCCATCTCCGCTCACTGCCAAAACATGGGGTTTCAGTTTTACTTTTGAATCTTGCCGTGTCAATATAATAAGTAACCTTCGCCCATGCTGCTTTCTAATGTTAGCTCATGGTGGTCTAGCAGTGCCCTACAGTCCCAGCCCAAGAGTGTGGCATCAGCACATTCCAGCAGCTCGGAGTCAGGGAGCACCAGTGACTCTGACAGCTCTTCAGACTCGGAGACCACCTCAGAGAGCACCTCCAGTGACAGTGAAGCAAACGACCCTGCGAGAGCGTCAGCGCCTGAGGTGAATATTAAAATAAAATGTAGAGGCTGCTTAATACAGCCTCTTGCTTCAGACTCTCTGCTGCCTGAATGCAGTCAGGACAGGAGACCTGAAATAACGTCATCATTCATGTGTCCCCTTGACATCTTTGCTTCATCATCAGACTTTTTTGCCCTTTGCTTCCCTTCTAGAGTTTGTCAATTAAATAATCCTTAGTAACAGCGTAATTAGACTTTTACGTGCCTAACCTTGAAGTGTTCCCCCTTCTACTTTGGCATCGTTGTCTAGCACTCCTGGAGGAATTAGTGTCATCGCTGGGGAGACACAAGTAAGGCACAGATGAGAAGCACGGCTTGTCTGGGATGTTTGGGGTGCACCTCTGCCCATGCAGGTTTTCTGAGTGCTGAGGCTGTGGGCTGGTTGAGGGTGAGACCAATTTCCTGATATGTGAAGAAGAGCCGCTGCCTCCCTGCAGCTCCTGTGTGTGAATGACAGATTCAGCTTCTCCCAGATCGCAGCTGAAGTGATCAGACCTGCAGGAAGGGCTGGAATATGCTTAGACTTCCTACTGTTTAATTTGCCTCAGATAGTGCTTCACTGGCATTTCTGAGGCTTTTATTGGGAAAAGCAGACAAACAGAACTTGGTGCCGTAAAGTTTCATAATGGAGACCGTGCATTTTTTAAAAATCTGCTGGAGAAGTGCTCATGTCCCATGGTTTCAAACAGTTCCTCCAGCTTGCCGAACATTCTCAGGCCAGTGGGAACTGCATGGTTATATCTTATGAACCACAGCTGGTGTAAATTAAGTTGCTGACGGTTTTGAGGTACTTTCACAAAGCCCAGAAACCTTGTAATTTATTTCTCCTCCCTCCCCTAGCCCTAGCTTTCCTTTCTTTTGCTTTAGAAGCACATGAAAGGGAGAATTTTATGTGCAGAAAACAAGTTTTGAGAAGGCATAGCTTTTCTTCTCATATCTAATACACTTCACCTTCCAGCAGTTCAGTTACGGAGTTTGCCTTCTGCAATGCGGTTGTCTTTGGAAGGAAACAGATATTATACTTCTACTCTTTTACCCAATCCTGCCTGCTTTGTTTTGAAAATACTGGATTGCAAGATCCTTCTCGCTCTAGTGAAATCCTAGCTATTTGCCATTGACCATCTTATCCTTTTTTATTCAGCAAACTGTTCATCCATGGTGCTCAAGGAGCAAATTATTGCACATGGCCCATTTGTTTATAGTCAGTTCTTCACATGCAAAAGCACAGACTTTAAGACCTATAGGCAATAGTTCCTCCTTTCTTTTTTTTTTTTTTTTTTGAAGTCTCTTACTATTCTTTGTGTTTGGAAAACCTAAGGAAAGCCCGTATGATGGTGTAGATCACAAACAAGGTAACCAATGGTAGAAGGTGCTAGAAAAGGATCAGAGTATGCCACTGTCTGCTAGCTACCTACATTATGAACTGAAGTTTGCTAAGTATTTTAACTGAAGCTTGCTAAGTATTTTGGCCACGTTTGTATAGTGTTTAAATTAAAAAAATGCTCTTTGGTGGCTAATGAGTTAAAATTCTAATGAAAACAAAGCTGATTTGTGTTGTCTGAAAACTATAATGGAATTTGTGGTTTAATTTTTCTTACAACCCCAAGGTAAAACCAAACTGGTTTTTAAACCAGGTTTCTAGATTGACTCTCTGAAACACAGTTGAAGACATGTTTTGTTTATCCACATGTTCTACAGTGAGTTGAGTCTGGATAGAGAAGAAAATTGTGGTAGAAGGGATTCATTAGTCTTGGAAAACCTTTCAGGCTTTCTCTTTTTGGGGAAGAGTTGTGGGACTTCTGAGAAGGGAGAGTTGTGACTGGGGAGAATCGGTAAGGGCAGGAGTGTAACTGTGCCATGATGGTGCCCAAATAATGAGCTACACATTTAAGTGATGCTGACCCATACGTGGTGTTTTCAGAACAGGCCCCAGAGAATAATGCTCCTGCTTTGCAGTTTCTGTTGTCTTTTTTTAGGGTTAGTTGGGTTTGCTTTTCATAGAATCATAGAATGGCTTAGGTTGGAAGGGACCTTGAAGATCATCTAGTTCCAATCCACCTGCCATAGGCAGGGACACCTCCCACTAGACCAGGTTGCTCAAAGCCCCATCCACCCTGGCCTTGAACACCTCCAGGGATGGAGCTTCCACGACTTATCTGGGCAACCTGTTCCAGTGCCTTCCACCCTCAAAGTGAAAACTTTATTCCTAATATCTAATCTAAATCTAACTTCTTCCAGTTTAAAGCCATTCCCCTTCATCCTATCGCTACATGCCCTCCTAAAAAGTTCCTCCCCGTCTTTCTTGTAGGCCCCCTTTAGATACTGAAAGGCTGCTATAAGGTCTCCCCAGAGCTTTCTTTTCTCCAGGCTGAACAACCTCACCTCTCTCAGCCTGTCTTCATAGGAGAGGTGCTCCAGCCCTCTGATCATCTCTCTGCTCTTTTTCTCGTAATTTGTCAGACTCCTGTTAGGTTAAGCAGGGCTTGTAGCGACCACATTACGTTATCTGACCGTGTGTCCTGGTTTGAGATAGAACAAAACTAATGTTCCTTTTCAATAATTTTCCTTTTCAGTTTAGTCTGGTCTAACTGAATGCACTCTCTGAAATTAATGGTATGTTTTTCAGACAGTGTCTGCTTCTGGCAATCAAAAAGTCTGATGCTTATAGTTAGTACCAAGGAATAGTATGCCGAGAGGCTTTTGCTTATACTTATCTCTGTATCAACCAGGGTTAGCTAACTTTGTTATGTACCGAGTTGGAAGCAGAAGAGCGGGCAGGAGCGGACAGGACAGATGACCCAAAACTGACCAGCGGGGTATTCCATCCCATCTGCCTCATGCTCATTATAAAGCTGAGGGAGCAAGGGCTCAAGTTCCCTTTTCTTCAGTGGCTGGAGTCGGAGGAGGACTCTGTCTGTTCTGCCTTTGATCCTGATCTGTGTGTTCCTGCACCCAGTTCCTGTCTGCTGCTGAGTCCAGTCTGGGATTTCCCCAGTGCTGGCTGGTGACGTGATTGTCATCCTGGGAGCTCGATATTGGGTTTATATATATTTGTATATATTTCATTATTTTCTTATTAATATTATTATATTTTCTTTTTATTGTTAATATTTCATTAAAGCTGGTTTAGGGTTTTTTTTCAAGCCGTAAGTCTTTCTCCCTTATCCTCTCTCCTTTCTCTCTTCTGGGAAGGGAGAGGGGTTAATAGAAAACATCTGTCATTCATTTAGTGGCCAGCCCAGCCCTAAACTGTGACTCCAGAGGCCTTCAGACCTTGGTCATTGCTCATGCCTTGCTTGACCCAGAGGGAAGCAAGTGTTAAGTTGTGTAGGCAGAGGACTCAGAAGAGGCTGGACTTGATGCGGTAGCCATACAATTTCTTATGGTAAATGGTTTTCTTTTGGTTAAACCACAGGAGCCTGACAGCCTACCTGTCAAACTTCAATGAGATGTGATAGCTGGCACAGCCCCTTGTCCGTTTTGCTGTGTGCAAATAACTTTCCAAAAGCATTGTGAGGACAGCACCTAAACCGTTTTTACAATTGCTGCTTTTTTTAGACGTTGTCTGATTGTGCAACAATGTTGGTTAGTGGCAAACCAAAATGAAGCTTTCATGTAGACTACTCTCTTACTGGATGACAGGTAGGGCTAGCAGAGAACCAGGAGTGCTGTGCAACATATTTGATCCTGTGCAAAAACGAGGTCTGTGTTCCTGAAGTAAGTGTTCATGTGCACATACTAGAGCATCCTCACTGTCTCACGGTCTTTCACTTTCACGCCTTTTTTAACAATAAGGAGGAAATTTTACTGGGTTCTGATAAGCAGTGCTAGGATGGAAATAGCCCATAAAGGCATCAGTGTTGCATCCTTCTTTTCTCTTTTTGTCTGCAGCCTGACCCACCAACTTCTAATAAGTGGCAGCTCAACAACTGGCTGACCAAGGTGAACCCACCAGCAGTGCCAAGTCTCAGCGAAATCGCCCATGGGGATGGATGTGAGGAGGGCCAGGAGCAGGGCGATGGCATCAGCAGCAATTCTTCCCACCAGCACGCTGAGCCAAGGGAGCCTCATCACAAAAGCTCCGGCCGAGCAGCCAGGGCTCCTCAGGACACTCATCTGCCAACCAAACACAACTGCCAGAAGTCTCCTGTGCGCACCGAGGAGCCCTCGCTCAGGCAGACTTGTCTTCCTCAAAAGAGGAAGGTGAGGGGTGGAGGGGGAGGTGGGTTTGTACAAGGGCCAAGGTGGTGTTTGAAAAACCCGTGCGGAGAGTTCATTTCTGCTTCATAGGTTGGGAGTGCACCCATTATGCTCCTCCTATAAAGGTGCTATCAAACTTCTAAAGGGAATGCGTACCAAAACTTTCCACAGATGTTTCTTGTTGATCACAAATCCCCTGCTGAGCAAATGAAAAGCCTTGTAAGCTGTCTAACAAATGCTTTGGTGGTTTAAAACATTTTTTTCTGTGTTTTCTTGAAATACTAATTTTCTCAGACACCAAAACCTCAGCCCTCCTATGTCAGAGAGGACCTTTGGGCAGCAGGCTGTGTCACAGCATGCAGCTGGCCAGCCTGCTGGGAGCATTTGTGGGTTTCTCTGCTTTCAGCCCAAGCAGAGCTTTGTAGGGCTGCAGTTCCCCCTCCCCCTGCAACTCCTTGAAAAGCAGCATAGTATCTGAAGCACCTTCCAGACTGTGGAGTCATCTGTGCTACCCATTGAGTGTCTGTTGTGGGAGAGCACCTTGCCTGCAGTTTGTGGGGGTGCCCACAGGGACAATTGACCCAGGCCACCCTGGTCTGTGGTTTTTGGTTTTGTCCATGTATGCACCTTCTGCTGCCTTTAGTCACGCAACCACAGTCTGAGTAGCGTAGTCTTTTCCTGTGTGGAATTATTTATTTCCATGAAACAGTTGTGAAGGCTTGCTTATGCAAAGAGGACTGAATTCTGCAGATGTAAACTGTGTTATTACTAGGGGTGATGGCAGCAGCCCCGTGCCTTTTACTTTTCCATAAATGCAGACTTTTGACTGAACCAGGTTCACTGATAGTAACAACCATCACTAAACCCTGCTTTGGATCTCAGCACTTGGATAAATATGTAGAAAATGTCTTTGGTTTTCCTGGAGCTGCTGTGGTGCTAGCAGCAATGCTAATGCTTAAAAGATGCGTGTATCCACTAAGGGGATTTGTAGAGTCCTTCAGCTATAATAGTTGCTTTCCCCTGAATTCCAAGACAGACCTTTATTTAACTGCGATGGTAGCAGCTCATGAGTGTTTTTGAAAGCTAACTGCCAAAGGGGACTGTGGATATACTTCCAGCCAGCTGGTTCAGCTGCACAGAGAGTTGGCTGCAGGTGTTAAGGTGAATGGGTATTCACTGTGGACGTTTCAGTGCCTGTGTAACTTTTTGGTCCTCCTCACAGAGCAGGTGGCTTAGCATGTGTGGGTGAATTACCTTGGTTCCCACGTGGGTTTCCTTTAGTCTTGTCATTTTCTGAGCTTCCCATAGTTGTGGGGAAGAGCAGGAAAATGGTGAAGAAACTTGAGAGACCCCGGCAGTCCCCCTCCTGCAGAGCAGCAAGAGAAAGGTGAACAGGCAGTAAATCTGTTGCTGCTTCTGTTGTCTCAAAGAGCCAAGAGAGGAGCTATTTGATACTAGACGTGTCTTCCCTTGCAGCCTGAGTATCTGATTGCAGGAAAACCCTCCTAAGAGACTCAACATCTGTATTATATCAGCATGCATCAGTGTCCTTGGAGGCTCAGGCTTCATCACAGCCAGTTTGGTCAGGTGCAGCTGTCAGACATCTTTTGCGGCACTGTGGAGCTCAACCTGGGAAACAGTTTAAGGACGTGATCTAGGTGCTTGAGGCTTGCCCTGAGCACGCTGCCAGAGGTAGACTCTGTGCTGAGCATAACCCACTGAGCACCACCACAGTGACGTAAACCTGGATGTACTCGAGAGAGAGAGAGACAGAAAGTCCTGCAATGCTTTTGGCTGCCACCAGGCGCACTATGGGTAACGCTGACTTATCAGTGTAGTTTCTTTTACATTTTCTTGGCTTGTAGCAAATTATTCTGAAGTTTTTGATTCAGGTAAGCAGATGAGGATGCTTTGTATTGTTAAGATCTATCGAGTGCAATTTAAAAGTATTATTTATTACCTCTCTGCCTTAATGGTTCCTGTTCTTCTGGTATCAGACTCTTGTTGTAGAAACCAAAAGCCCCTGTGCATCTTGGAAATCTGAGTGATCGAACTCTCCTGTGAATGCAGTTTTTTCCTTCCCTTTGATAAGGCCTATCACAAAACACAATTGCTTGCAGTTCATGACTTTGCCAGGAGGAATCTGAATACATTTCTGTACAATTCATACTGAGTAGGAGAAAAAAAAAAACACAACCATCCAGAACAGATGAAATGCTATTTTTCAGCAATGGATGTGCCTTAATTTTGATTACTGTTGGCAACAAGAGGTTTTGCGTTTCCATCCCTGCAACTACAAAATAATTAATCTGTCCAAGCAAAAGTAGATAATATCATTTTAGGATACTTGTCAGTGAGCCTGAAATCTATATCCGCTGTGCTCTGGGTTTCCACTTTGTCAGTTCCAGTATCTTATATTTTCTTTTTTTTTTTAACCAGAATCAGTCAAACTTAGATGTGTTCGTCTGTACTTTACCTGCACATTCAAAACCTGAGTGATTTTCTTTTTTTTTTCTTTTTTTTTTTTTTCCTTTCTTCCTGTTAGAGGGAAGTGGAGAAGGAGATTGATAGGAAGAAAATGAAATCAGAAAAAGAAACAAAACCATTGCAGTCTTCAGCTAACAAAGACTCCCATAAATTGAAGTGAGTATACAGTGGTGGGATGGCAAAAAGATGCATAAAGCTGAGTCTTTCTCAAAAAGGTTAAGGCGAGGAACTGTATCTCCTGTGCTTATGCTTGTGAGTTTGCTTATAACTTAATGTGTCTTCTGAAACTTAATCTGCTGCAGATTTGTCTTTACATCCTGGAACCAAACATGTGGCTATGGGAATATAATTTATTCACCTTTTTATTTGTTGCAGATGTGAAGGTTGGGTGTCACTTATCTATCTTCCTCTGTCTTCTTAACGCTGAGGATTATGGTTCTAATCATTCAAGCATAAGCTGATGTTTCAGTGGCTTGTTGTCTTCCCATACTTGGTTTACAGTGCTGCAAAAGCGTTGAATGTTGTTGCATTTGCCTTGATTTCCAACAGTTGAGATGGGAATGAAGACTTTACTATTTTAAACATGAACTTGTCCATCCTGCAGCTTATGTTGCTGCGTGCTCTGATCCATGTATTACGCATAGCTCAAAAAATCTGTTTATGCTGCAAGAAGTTTAGTTGCCAGTTATGCCCATACTGCTTTTCCTTCTAAGCTGGTAGGCAACCATTTGCACTGCTGTCTTTCAGACCAGATGCAGGAAACAAATCAGTGCAAAAGAATTTTACATTGCTTGAGTTACAAACAGTGTGGTAGACTGCCTGCCTGCGGGATGCAGGAGTCATTTTCCCTTCTGCAAACTACCATGGTGGTAATCTGTCAGCAGATGATTGCCCTAGATGATCTGGGAGGTGGCAGCTGTTCTGTGGGGAGTAGCATGTGCTTGTTCTGCATGATAGTTTAGGGGTTTCAGGGGATGGCAAGAGGTTGAAGATGGTTGAAGATGTCTCTGGTTGAAGATGTCCCTGCCGGGGGGAGAGGGGGAAAGTGTCGACTAGATGACCTTTAAAGGTCCCTTTCAACCCAAACTATTCTGTGATTCTAGGTGAGTAAGACTTAAGAGTTCAAGCATCAGTTATTTCTGCTTTCATGAGAAATGGAATTAGCCTTAAAATGGTTTTAAAAAGGGAGTTGGACTAAATGATCCTTAAAAGTCCTTTCCGACCCAACCCATTCTATGATACTACGAACTTCTTTTTCTTTGCCCATGTCTTCCTCATTCTGGGTTCTGCTGTCATACTTATTTTGGGGAAGTTTGTGCTCTCACTGCATGAGAAGCAGCAGAAAGCTTTTTGTCAGATTCGTGGTACTTCACATGCATTTAAAGCTCTTAGCCTTTGTAAGGTGAGAAGATGAGGTGAACGCGTTTTGCACACAGAGAAACCGAGGTGCAGACAAGTTGAGTTGCTTGATCAGATTCTTGCCGCAAACAGGTGAAATAGCTGAAAGTGTAGCCCTGAAGTCATGACTCTCGTTCCCATGACTGAGCAGAGAGAGTTCTGGCAGCCTCTTGGGAAAGGATATTCTGCTAAGTGTAACTGAATGTCCATAAATTTCGACTTGGTGATTGTTGCTGTTTTCTTAATTGGACAGGTTCTGATGAAAGAAAAAAGTCATGTGTCAATGCTGATACTGTCTGCTCCCTCAGCTGCTTTTGCTGTCACCAGTGACAGGCTTTGAATTGTACTTATCGGCTGGCTGCTGGTGCACACGGTGTCTGTGCTAGGTGGGACCTGTCTTCTCCCAGCTTGACAACACAGAGGTGGATGTGATGGACATTGCAGAACTCTGGTTTCTTCCCTTGCTGCCGTGTGAGGCTGCTAAACTGGGATGCTTCAGAAGCACATAGGTGTGCAGCTCCCCCTTTCTCTAACTAAACCAACATGATGCAGAGCCAATAAGCTTTTTGCAGTGACTGGCCCAAATTTGTATATGGGTGAAACGCACAAAGCCCAATCCAGAAAACAGAGTTGTATGTATAGGTGAGTAAGGGTAGGGAGCATTTCCCTTTTCCACCAAAATCATCTCGTTGTCTTTGTCTTTTTTGTATGTGACCTAATGGACACACAGCCAGCATGCCTTTTGAATCATGAAACTGTGGAATTTCAGATGGCCTTCATGGCCAGGAATTTCTCATTTATTCAGCATAGCATTTGCAGTGCTTCTGGTACGTCTCCTGAAACTTAACCCATAATTTGCATACCAGTGTACTGCCAGCATTTTGGCTAGCTCTTTGCTAGAGCTAATGCTTCTAGGAGCATGTCTTCAAATGGGCAGTGTCCCTGAGAGGGGAGGCTCATGCATCAGTCACGGGGCACTGCGATCAATTCCTGCTTGCTTGTTGCTTGAATTGGAGGTATTGGATTGGTATGTAGCGTTGAGGTTTGTGTCCTGACAATACGACTAAACTGCTTTTCTGCAGAGAAAACATTGACGTGCTCTTAAAGCACTGAGACTTTGGGGCTAACATTTAGTTGTATGAAGGGATACAGAAGGGCTTTAATTCTGGGGTTCACTCCTCCCTTTTGCTCAGTGAAAATGAGCACCCCTTTTAGCCGTGTTCTGGCTTGCAGAGTGGGAAGGATAAGGATGCGTTTTTGGGGAGAGAGCTGTACCAAGGTAGGGAAGCTGGGGAGCATGTGTGCAGTGAGTAGGGACTGTACCATGGGAAAAGTGGGTTGTGGAAGGCCGGAGAGGACTGTCCTGTGCACAGCAGAATGAAGCAAGATGTGCAATGTCATGCTTCGGTCTTCTCACTGGGTTTAACTTAATTTCCTGCTCTTCTGATGTTGCAATCCATGAGTTGGGATCCACTGTTCGGTGTTTTCCTCGAAACTTTGAGAAGCTGGATAAAAACGATGTAAGTGAGCAGTAGAGAAACAAGGTTTAGAGCTATCTGGTGCTGCTTAAAGCTGCCAGAGTTCCCTGGTAATCCTAACTCCGGATGATCACAAAACTGATATGCCACCGTGTTATTAAATGTGATAGCCTCTGCCATTATAAAGCACAGCATTTTAAGTCTCTCTCACTTGAATCCTCTCAACTTTATAAGTGTTGTGTGGGTGAGCTGGCAAGTCTTAAAGGAACAACTCAGTTAAACTCGGTCAAAGCATATACAGGATCAAGTGTCAGGGTGAGTATTTCTGACCATAGAAGATATCTTCTAGCATAATGGGGAGAGAGAGTCAGTGCTGCAATTCATTTGCCTTGTTGTGTGATTTGTCCCAGGGATTTTAGTTGCTGTTATTACCCCTCTCCCATTTTCAGTGAAAAGAGGCTGTGTTGGAGGGATGCCTTTTTTGCAACATCCTGATATTCTGGTTGCAAGTCTTTACTCCAAGGACAAATCTTACTCCTACTTGAAAAGAAACTTTCTTGTGTGGTGTTGGCAGCTGAGGATGTGGTATCTAATGCACAATGAAATCCCTGAAGTTTCATTTTGCTTTTGTTTGATTCTTTATGTTAACAAGTCCTCTTATACTTCCAGAGAAATTTAAACAGAATTGGTACATGAAGTAGTTTTTTTTTAAAAAACTTAGTTACGTTATATGTACACCATATTCATCCCAATTGCTGAATTCGCTTCCCATCTCCAGAGCACCAAAAGCTTTACTTGAAAACCAGAAGAGAGATCTCCTGCTACCGCCACCTCTGCCACCCATGTCTCCTGCACATCCTCCACCAAAGTCAACCAAGATGGCCCAGAAGAGACCCAGAAGTGAGACTGGTGAGCTGCCTGCCATGGATAACACTGCCAGGAACAAGAGCGACCACAAGGATCCTTTGTTCTCCAAGCACAAGAAAGTGGAGAGAAATCACGCTGAATTGCCAAAGGGCATCGAAGTAGGTATCCATTATAACTGGTGGGATGTTTCCTGCGACTCATGAGTGCTGTGTGATTGTCTTTAGAAATGTGCTCTGAGGATATTAAAAAGGAAGGAAGATAAATGAGCCATCAAAGAAAGCTCTTGGAAGCAATTTTGCTCCTTTAATGGCTGTCTGGGACCATATGTTGCTAGCCCGAAAGCCTGCATTGTAACTTCTCTGCTGACTTTCCATCAGCTGTTTTCATTTCACCAGTGAACAATAGTGTAAAGGGATGACCGTGTAAAAACCCAAGGCAAGAGAAGCATGTTTATGGTAGTAACCGTTTCTGACTGTAGGCGACTGCAAGTACAATATTGGCGTAAAAATAAGTGTGTTTACAGAAAGGAGTGGATTGCTTCAAAGTAAGAAACAAGCAACCTGTGGTTTTGGCTGCAGCTTGGATATAAGGTTTTGTGGCTTGCTTACAAAATTATTAATGATCCTTGCAGCTGGATCTTTGCATTTTTTTATTAGAAAATTCAATTCTATTCCTGTTTTCTGGTGGCTGGGGGTGTGTGGTCTAGTCTGTTGTTGTGTGTGTTAGGCCAGATTCTGCACGCTGTATTAGCTGGCTTCTAACTGCTTGCTTTTTCCTGATAATGGAGTGAGTAACAGAGAATCAACAGTTGCTGTGTGGTTAAGCTGGAATAAGTGTGAATGGATATTACCCATTCCTGCCTTGGCTAGTGGCCATGAAAAATGTGGTCAGTCGGTCAAACTCGGTCAGTCGCCGAGGAGATCAGCTCCAGTGAAGGTCAGGCCTCACTGGGGAAGGGGATGGCGGCGGATCGGGCTGGCAAAGGGCTCTTCTGAGGGCTCTTGTAGCCGGGAAAAGCGGCTGGCGCGTGCTGGTGCCGGAGCCGGCAGCTCGGGGGCGGGCTGCTGACGCGGCAGGGGCGGAGCCAGCGTCACCCGCGGCAGTTCTAAACGGGCTGCTCAGGAGCGCAGCGGCCACGCGGGCAGCTGGTGGGCGTCACCCCGGGCGTCACCGAGGTGAGAGTGGGCAAACAGGGCGCAGCTCTTCTGACGGTAAGTTACTAAAAAACTCTTTACCCGGCCAGAACGTCATGGTAAGAACTCGGCAGAAAACCATGGCTTTCCTGAGCTCTACACCGAGCAGCTCTGAGGTGGCCACCCAGACAGAGCTAGCGTGGCAACATGCTGCCACCCAGGGGTCGGGCTGTAGGGAGTGCCCTTCTCTTGCGCCGGTGTTGAATAGTGACGGTGAGCAGGCCTGTGGGCGGTGTGCCCAAGTAGAGGAACTCCTTCAGCTAGTGATGGAGCTCCGTGAGGAGGTAAGCCGCTTAAGAAGTCTAAGGGAAAGTGAACAGGAGATAGATAACTGGAGTCACACTCTGTCTTCCCTGAGAGAAGCACCCCAGGGAGACCGAGCTCCGCATACAATGAACCCCACACCCTCTAGCATTGTGTCTGAATGTGGAGATTCAGAAGACAGGGGCCAGTGGCAACAAGTCCCCACTCGTCGTGGCAGGCGTGCCTCCCAGGTTACCCCCACGCCATCCCAGGTGCTGTTACAGAACAGATACGATGTTCTTGAAAGGGAAGAGGAGGATGGCAATAACTGTGGCTTGCCAAACATTGAGTTGCCACTGAAGCCAAGACAGATTACACCTCATATAACGACATCATCATTTAGGAAAGAAAGACGGGTCCTTGTAGTAGGGGACTCGATTCTGAAGGGAGTGGATGGTCCCATATGTAGACCGGACCCAATCTGTAGGGAGGTCTGCTGTCTTCCTGGGGCCAGAGTTAAGGCTATCCGGAGGAAACTCCCTAGCCTAGTCAGGCCTACTGACTACTACCCTTTATTGATCTTTCAGTTAGGTAATGATGAAATTCTAGGAAGGAGCCTGAGGGCGATGAAGAGAGACTTCAGGGCCCTGGGACGGCTAGTTAGGGGATCAGGAGCACAAGTAGTGTTTGCTTCTATCCCAACAATTGCACAGATGGATGGGAAGATTAACAGGAAATATCAGCTGATCAATGCCTGGCTCAGAGACTGGTGTCGTCGGCAGGATTTTGGGTTCTTTGATCATGGGCTGCTTTTCAGGACACCAGGCCTTCTGGCAGCAGACGGAAAAAGCCTGTCTCAGAGGGGGAAAAGGGTCTTAGGGCAGGAGTTGGCGGGGCTCGTTGACAGGGCTTTAAACTAGGTTTGAAGGGGGATGGGGATAGATCCAAGGTTGCTAGCAAAAAGCCTGAAAGTGGGGTGCTGGCACTAGACTTGGAAAAGACAGGGGGCGTAACCGGGCTCCTTAGGAAGATGTCTGGGGATGGCAGAACTTCAGCTCCCTCCAGTAAAAAGGAGAAAGGACCAATAGCCCAGCTGAAGTGCTTATACACTAATGCACGTAGCATGGGCAACAAACAGGAGGAGCTGGAAGCCATTGTACACCAGGGTAATTACGATGTAGTTGCCATCACAGAAACATGGTGGGATGACTCGCATAGCTATAGTGCTGCCATGGATGGCTATAGACTCTTCAGGAAGGATAGGCAAGCGAGGAGAGGCGGGGGGGTGGCCCTGTATGTCAGGGAGTGTTATGAATGTCTTGAACTAAATGATGGTGATAATGAGATTGAGTGTTTATGGGTAAGGATCAGAGGGAAGGCTAACAAGGCAGATATTGTAGTAGGAGTCTGTTATAGACCGCCCAACCAGGATGAGGAGGCTGATGAAATATTCTATAAACGGCTGGGAGAAGTCTCAAGACCGCGAGCTCTAGTCCTCGTGGGAGACTTCAATTTGCCGGACATCTGCTGGGAATACGATACAGCAGGGAGGGAACAGTCTAGAAAGTTCCTGGAAGGTACTGGGGATAACTTCTTAACACAACTAGTGAAAGAGCCAACTAGGGAAGGTGCCCTGCTGGATCTGTTGTTTGTAAACAGGGAAGGTCTTGTGGGGGATGTGATGGTCGGAGGCCGTCTTGGCAACAGTGACCATGAAATGATAGAGTTCTCAATTCTGGGAGAAGCAAGGAAGGGGGTCAGCAGAACTGCCACCTTGGACTTCCGGAAAGCAGACTTTGGGCTCTTCAGGAGCCTGGTTGACAAAGTCCCCTGGGAGGCAGTCCTCCAGGGCAAAGGAGCCCAGGAAGCCTGGATGTCTTTCAAGACGGAAGTCCTAAAGGCGCAGGAGCAGGCTGTCCCCGTGTGCCGTAAGACAAGCCGTCGGGGAAAAAGACCGGCCTGGCTAAGCAGGGAGCTAGTGTTGCAGCTTAGGGAAAAAAAGAGGATATACGGCCTTTGGAAGGAAGGGCAGGCCACCCAGGAGGATTACAAAGAGGTAGTAAAGCGATGTAGGGAAAAAATCAGAAGGGCCAAAGCTCAGCTAGAGCTAAACCTGGCTTCTGTTGTCAAGGACAACAAAAAAAGTTTCTATAAATATATTAGCGATAAAAAGAGGACCAAGGATAATATCTGTCCTCTAGTAGATGGGGCTGGTAACGTAGTAACCAAGGATGAGGAAAAGGCTGAGGTACTTAATGCCGTCTTTGCCTCAGTCTTCAGCAGTAGGACCAGTTGTTCCTTGAATTCCCCGACCCCTGAGCTAGAATACAGGGATGGGGAGCAGAGTGAAGCCCCTGTAGTCCAAAGGGAAATGGTGAGGGACCTGCTTCAGCACCTGGAGGTGCACAAATCTATGGGGCCGGATGGGATCCATCCAAGGGTGCTGAGGGAGCTGGCGGAAGTGCTCACCGGCCCACTGTGCATCATTTATGAACAGTCCTGGATAACCGGGGAGGTCCCAGCTGACTGGAGGTTGGCAAATGTGACGCCCATCCATAAGAAGGGCCGGAAGGAGGATCCAGGGAACTACAGGCCAGTCAGTCTGACATCGGTGCCTGGGAAGGTCATGGAGCAGATCATCCTCAGTGCCATCACACGGCACATGCAAGAGAACAGGGTGATCAGGCCCAGTCAGCATGGCTTTGTGAAAGGCAGGTCATGCCTGTCAAACCTGATCTCCTTCTATGACAAGGTGACCCACTTGGTGGACGAGGGAAAAGCTGTGGATGTTATCTACCTGGATTTTTGCAATGCTTTTGACACCGTTTCCCATAGCATTCTCCTGGAGAAACTGGCTGCTCATGGCCTGGACAGGTATACTCTTCGCTGGGTAAAAAACTGGCTGGATGGCCGTGTCCAGAGAGTGGTGGTAAATGGAGTTAAATCCAGTTGGTGTCCAGTGACGAGTGGTGTCCCCCAGGGATCGGTGCTGGGGCCCGTTCTCTTTAATATCTTTATCAACGATCTGGATGAGGGGATCGAATGCACCCTGAGTAAGTTCGCAGACGACACTAAACTGGGGGGGCGTGTTGATCTGCTTGAGGGTAGATTGGCTCTGCAGAGGGATCTGGACAGGCTGGACAGATGGGCTGAGGCCAATGGTATGAGGTTCAACAAGGCCAAGTGTCGGGTTCTGCACTTGGGTCACAACAACCCCATGCAGCGCTACAGACTGGGGGCGGAGTGGCTCGAAAGCTGCCTGGCAGAAAAGGACCTGGGGGTGTTGGTGGACAGCCGGCTGAGCATGAGCCAGCAGTGTGCCCAGGCAGCCAAGAAGGCCAACACCATCCTGGCCTGCATCAGGAATAGTGTGGTGAGCCGGAGTAGGGAAGTAATCCTCCCCCTGTACTCGGCACTGGTGAGGCCTCACCTCGAGTACTGTGTTCAGTTTTGGGCCCCTCACTACAAGAAGGACATTGAGGTGTTGGAGCGTGTCCAGAGAAGGGCTACAAAGCTGGTGAAGGGTCTGGAGGACAAACCTTATGAGGAACGACTGAGGGATCTGGGGTTGTTTAGCCTGGAGAAGAGGAGGCTGAGGGGAGACCTTATCACCCTCTACAACTACCTGAAAGGAGGTTTTAGAGAGATGGGAGCTGACCTCTTCTCCCTGGCGACAAGTGATAGGACAAGAGGAAATGGGTTCAAGTTATGTCAGGGCAGGTTTAGATTGGATATTAGGAAGCATTTTTTCACTGAAAGGGTTATTAAACATTGGAATAAGCTGCCCAAAGAGGTGGTGGATTCACCATCCCTGGAGGTGTTTACGAAAAGGGTAGATGAGGTGCTTAGGGACATGGTTTAGGAGTGGTGGTGTTTTCATCAGGGTAGGTTAATGGTTGGACTTGATGATCTTAAAGGTCCCTTCCAACCTCACTGATTCTATGATTCTATGCTGTCTTAGCCATTGTGCAAGCAAACCTGTGACTTAATTTCTCAATGCTTGGGAAAAGTTTGAGTGGTATTAAGCCTTACTAGCAGTCAGGTAAGAAGCCAAGTTTCTATTTCTGTTATTGGATGGGGTGCTGGGGAAGAAGGTAAGAAGATGGTGAGAACCTGGAGAGTAAACTGTGCCTGGGACAACTAAATCTTTTCTCTTGAAATTTAGGAAAGCCAGGCTTTGGAATTGATTTAGATGTACCTCTCTAACCAGCTTTATCTCTGCTCTGTTTTTCAGGGATCTGTAGGGGATGTCACAAATCCTTTCCCAGTGCCTTCTTTGCCGAATGGTACCTCCAAGTCAAGGAGACCTCAACTCAACTTTGAAGAGTAAGTTGTTGTTTTACACCCCTTGTCTGTACTTTCTGAAGACACCAGGCAAGCCTGGCCCTGCAGCCGCCCTGGCTTCTGCTTCCTAATGAGCCCTTCTTTTGGGAGGAAAGAGAGAGGAAGAGATGTCTGAGACCTGCCCTGTACTGTCTTCTCATGCCTGGGACTTACTCCACCCCCCACAAAGCAAAGGTCTCATTACAACAGTTCTTGGCTTGAGGGAAGCTACTCTGGAAATTAGGTACTTTTTAACTCTGAGAGGTGTCTCATGCCTGCCAACAAGTGATGGGTTTTGATTTATGTGTTTCTTGGCAAGCGGCAAATTCCTCTGTGACAAGGTGCTGGGCAGGCAGCTGACTTTATCTTGAGAGGGCATGACTCACTCGTTAGTGTACAGGTGGCTGTGTGCCATTTGCACGGTGAATAGATTATCCCAGTGCACAGAAATGTGTGTCATGATTGAGACCCAAGACCTGTAGAAGCCTTGGTGACCGTATGTCTTGTAAGCAAATAGCTCGAATGCAAGCTCTCTTGGTCCAAGATGACAGTGTGGTACTGCAGAGTTTACTGTATGTTTCAATCAGAATGTGTTTGTGGTATTGTACTTGAGGAACGGCAGGAGATCACACAAGATCTGTCAAGAAGTAAACTTGGCCTCATAGTAACCTAACTTCTGGTGGATTTTTATTTCAAAATGTAAGTTTTCAATGTCATTCTAACATACATTTTTTAAAGAAATCAATTAATTTTATCTGTGCGTTCAGCTGCTGCGTATTTCTGAACAGGCAGACAACATTCATTTAGTGATTATCATAATTGTAAGGTGTGTTTGATAAGACTGTAACAGGCTTACCAAAACACGATGTTTGGACTCATAGCATCCTATAGATCTGAAGGTAAAATTGATAATTATCCCCCCCTTTTTCTCTGCTTTCTGTTTTTCCACTCTCTGTCCCCAATTCAGACAGCATCCGACAGAATACTACATAGAAGAGGCCAAGAGGCTGAAGCACAAAGCTGATGCAATGGTAAGTCCTGGCCCTGTGCTAAAATGTTAACCATCTCTTGCATTCGGACCAAATACCTGTGTGCATGTGAATAAGATTCGCTCGCTAACATTACTTCCATACTCGGAGTACGTTCAAGTTATATGTGGGGAGGCTGTCTTTATTTGCCAAATGTTCAGACATTTCCCTCTGTTGTGAAGACATCTAGGGAATATGCCTGGAGAACGGGATTTGGAATTGACATCGCCTGAGGTTAGCAGGCCTGTTTGCTTTGCAGAGCTATCACGAAGTCCTCGGAAAATACAAGGAACAGTTAGTTTTAAGACAGTTTACTCTGAAACATCAGGATCCTGACAGTAATTGTGTTGCTGGCGAACAAGACTTGGAAGTGCCCTTTGTGGAATGTGACTGACTTTCTCCACTGTGTGCAGTTTAACAGTGTGTATGAATGAGCGCTTTTTTTTATTGCTAATTATGGCTCAGTCAGATAATGTACATTTGCTAATTGTCGTTTACTTGTGAAAACGAAGTGGGGGAATACTGCAGAGGAAAAGCCTCATCTGCCTCTCATGAGGCAGGCCTCCAAGACCAGAAAATAATATCCAAGAAAAGTGAAGATGGTGAATTACTGGAGTAAAAGATTGAGCAAGAGGAAGAGATACAAATAGCCAGAGCACACAAAGCTGATGACTGGGCCCACATTAGGGCTACTGCTGAGAACCCTTTAATTATCTCCTGGAGGCCCGACTTGCATCTTTTTCTTTCTTGAAATCCTGCCTAACTAGGGAGAAAAAAGGAAATCAGGTACACTTGAGAGAAGTAGTTTTTGTCTTAGTCTAAAAATGAGAATTTTCTTCCCAATAGACCGACAAGACTGGAAGGGCCTTTCAGTACCTAGATGCTGCCCTCTCCTTCATTGAATATGGGATTGCCTTGGAATCAGATGCATCAGCACCAAAATCAGCTCACAGCCTATTCAGCGGCACCATAGATCTCATCAAGTAAGCGGTTTTCAAAGTGCGATGGTTAGGCTGCGTGTTTGGAGGGGAAGGGTTAGTTGCATTGCTTGTTTGCAACTGTGGCCAGTTTGGATTCCCACCATGGAGCAGAGTTCAGGTTGCTGTACAAGCACGAGAAAGACCATCCGGAGGCATCAGAGGCAAATCCTTTGAAGTGCTTCAGCATTGCTTATCAGAAGAAGTAGGCACCGTGTCCTCCTCAGCATTTGAGCCTTGCAGCTGAGGTACACCAGAGGATGCTGGCTATGACAATCAAGGCCATGAAGGAGTTTTTGCTTCATACAGGTCTGAAGTTGCTTTTGCATGTGAGCTCAGTAGTATTTAAATTTAAAAAAAGCAAAGCAAAGATATAGCATGTGGAAGAACAGTTTGTGTCCCAAAGGTCTTGTAGCTTGATTGAAGGCAGACTTTGCTGGTTTCTCCCATGTGTCTTTCTACTAGTACACTTTATTGAGGTTTCTTTTAGCAACCTTCCCCATTTAGTTTCACAGCCATTGTAGATGCACGTAGATAATATGACGTATACAAGCAGCACAACCCAAGCAACCATGTATTGGGTAGAAAAGAGGCAGGTATCGGTTATTCATACCGAAATTACAGGTTATATGAGTGTTTTTGAGAGCTGATTTGACTTCTTGCCTTAGAGCTGAAACAGCTGTCGGGTTTTTTTTTTTGTGGTAGACTTCAAACTTTTTAAATTACATTGTTTGCTTTGTGGTCTTGATGGACTGTATTTCCAAGATGCTGTTGTTGCTTTATTTTCATAAAGGAGACTTGCTTGTTTGTTGTTAGCCAAAAGAAACATTTCGACTAAGATGTCTGTCTTGTCCAGAAACAATTGAATTCATATTTCACCTTCAGTAGTAGGGGCACCTCTTCTGGGTCCCAGGCCTGTAAGTTAGCGTGTAATCACTGTAAGAGGAGAGTGGGTCGCATAAGGGGTCACATCTGTTCGTGCTGCGTGGAAAACAACGCATTCTGAGACAGTACTCTGCTCAAGATCATACAAAGCACTCAGTGCCAGGACTTAAGAAGTCAAGGCAGGTTTAGGTTTCATGACTTTTGGACTGATGTTAGAGATAACGGCATGCGCTGTTTTTTCATAAACAGCAGGACTTCAGAGCACTGATGGCTGACAAGATTCTGTTTTTTTTGTTTCCTTAGATTCATCATGACATTGAAATCCTTTACGGACTCCTCAGCATCTTCACATGAAAAAATCTTTGCCGTGTTTTGGTTTGTAACTGTTTTTCTCTGCCTTCCTATTCTGTGTTTAGACTCGATAGAGTGAAAGACCCATTACTTTCAGGGGCAAAGGAATGAGTTAAATGGGAATCAGAGTTCCACAAGGGAAAAAACCCACAGAATAAAAACCAGAATGAACTGGAACATCTCTAAAGTGCGCCACGTTATCACAAGGGACCACATGTGGAAGGCACAGGCTCTAAAATTTGATCTGCTGGTAACCTGAGAGCACACAAAGGCTTTCACCTAAGGTGAAAGAATGCAATTTGGCTGCCCATGTTTGAGCCATGTAACTGAAGCTGTCACTGAACATAGCTGAGGCACTTCTGGACAGGGGTTTAACGGGCCTGTTGCACCTATAAGAGGTCGGGCACCTGTTTGAATATAACACCAGACATGGCCCGCCCTTGTTTTGTTTTGTGTTGTTTTTTCGCCTTGTGATTTTTTCACAGGGTCCTTTTTTAAGATGAGCAGGAGGAGGAGAAATTCTGAGCTTTCTTGACTTTGCAGTACGGCTGATGTGTGCCTGCCTCTGTCCCACAAGGCTGATGACTGCTGAGCAGGCAGCAGCGAGCATGAACACTGACGCTTGGGTGTGTTTCTGTTCACAGCATGCGCTGCCAGTCCATTCTGCACATGGCAATGTTTCGTTACAAAAAAGACACTGCAATCAAGTATTCCAGGATCCTGAAGGACCACTTTAAGGTAGGGCACAGATATTACCAATCTGCCAGCTGGATGGCTGCGGTAGTTACTGATGTTGGCCGAATAGCCCAAAACTAACAAGAGTTCTGTTCCTTGCTGCAGAGTTCTTCCAGAGTAACACAAGCACCTTCTCCATGTTTTGCAAGGTAAGATTTAAAAATACATATGTTGTAATGCGTCTGTAAGGGTGTGAGTGAAAACAGTAGCCGGAATATTTGAGTTGTTAACTGCATTTGAGAGCGCCTCACCTCTCGCTCTTTCTTGCCACCTGAAATCACACTGTTAGGGGGCATGAGTATTTTTCTTCTCTCTCTCTCCTGTCTTTTCTCGTTGGAAAGGGGTTGTTTTTGTGTTATGAGGTCCAGAGTTACAGCATATCAAGAAGAGCAGTTCTCCACCAGATAAGCAGATCAGAGCAAGGAAGGTATCGTCACTATGCTGTTTCAAAGCCCCTGTTGTCATCTTTTTTCTGTTAGAGATCCCCTGAGACTTAATGGGATAGCATCCCCATCTCCCTGGCCACTGTCCAGTATGATTATGCCTTTGTCCTGGGGTAGCATAACTTTGAGGTGATACTTCAATATTTGTCTCTTTAGCTTAGTCACCAATTAAGAAAAAGAAACTAATTTTCTAATTTATGAGTTATTGAGCGTTTTGTCCTTTCTATGTATCTACAGCAGCGTTGCTGTGTCTGTGGCAGCAAAAGTAAAGGGCAAGCTGTCACATAACTGTTTCACCTGATGCCCTGCAGACTGGGCCTGTGTTTTTACGACAATGAGTAAGAAAGAGTTTTTCTGTGTGCTGTGGTAATTGCATTTGGCAGATAGCTACCTGGTTCCACGTCTGTCCCTTTTAAACTCTGCAGCTGAGAGAGGGTTGTTTGGTCTTTAATATCAATGCTGAAATTCCAGTTATTTTTCTGCTGCCTTGCACAATATAGTTTATTGGGAAGTAAATGGTCTCCCAAGAGCAGTGGTGGAAGCCCTTTCATACCAGGTACTAAAAGTTAAGTTGGTAGAAGTGGTGGGGGTGAAGTGATGTGACGAAGCCAGCCTGTGTCTGGAAGGCGGGCAGCTGACTGCATGTAGCTTCCCTACATCTATAAATAAGTGTGGGTAGGCGCACCTGGCTGCTTTGACTAGCTGTCAGAAAGCTCCAGCCTCTATAAGTGGTGAGCTTCAGCATGCCTGAAATGGAAGTCGTTAGAAAGAAAACACTCAGATAATCTGGTGAAGGCTTCCACAAATAGGTGTAGATTTTGGAAGGTATGGATGGCCCTTTCTGATGTCTGGTTCTGCATTTTCTTTTGTCAAGAGGAGTCCTTAGAGTTGCAAATCACTTCAAAAAACTTGGCCTTGCACTTGAAGGACAATTACTTGTTATGTTGCTGAACACATCTCAGTTTTCAATCCTCCGCTCCATACTGCGGGCCTGGATGATAGCGGATAGCTCCTGGCATAAGATAGTCTCGTGGCAAGGCTTTTAACTCTGAAGTTAAATGTTCACGAAGGTGTTTCTTTCTCCTGCAGAAGCACAGGCATGCCTTCTGCTCTTTCTCCAATGTCCTCTCCTGCCGGTTCTGTGAGTTCTCAGCCGGGATCGAATGCTAGCAACTGCAGTGGCAACAGCATTGGCTCTTCAATCACTGTCCCCTATAATATCCCAAGCATCACCTCTTCCTATGTCAACATCACTTCCTGTATCCTCTATGCGTATGATATTTGGGAACAGGCTGATGCACTGGCCAGGAAGAATAAGGGTAAGTTTTTGCCTTCTGGCTTTTCTGTCTTGTGTGTTGTGGTTATGTGTATGTTCTCGCTTAAATCCTAACACTCAACGGAGCAAACACCATACCTAAAGATCAAAGCATTAAATATGTTGAAATAGACAGCTATGGCATATTGGCAGGTTATTGGCAGAGATACTTGGTGGTGATATATTGAGGAGTGTTCCAATTAAAAGATTGTCTTGGCATCCTCAAACGTCTAAGAGCTAAGGGATGAGCGTATCAAATGCAGGAAACCAGCCAACTTGCTTCATGGTAACACAAGAAGCGTAAGGGGTTTTTTGCTGTTTGTTTTTCCCTTTGGGGCGCAGAGCTTTTCTGAGTCGGTTCACTTTCTATAAAAACAGCTTTTTGGCCTGTAGCATTGTGTTTTAGTTTGTTTGTCAAACTTCCAGGTATTTTTGTCTTGAAAACGGTGAAACTGGCTTCTCTAACAGAGGATCTGAGCAGCACTTGAATTGGAGTCCTTGCTGGGCACGTGACCAGTATTTGCCGGTAGCATTTCCTAAAATTGCTGCTACTTTTTTTATTTTACAGTTTTGTTAATAAAAAAGTTGTATTGTCCTGTGGTACAAGCAGTGGTGAGTAAGCAAAAGCCCTAGAGTGGGTGCAGTTCTATAACCTGCCATCCCACGTGGCATTTGCAGTGTCATTTTTCATCAAACACAAAGTTTTGTGAGCTACTGTGGGCAAAGGGACGTATTGCCACGGTCTGTTGGCAAACTTGCAAAAGAAAGTAACCATGATGCGCCTGGCTGAATTGTTGGAAGGCTGTAAAAGTACTCATGCTAATGAGGCAGTTGCTGAAATTCAAAAGGCTTTGCAAGTCACCTTTGAATAAAGTAGCTCCAGTTGTTGGCTGTCTTCTGAGCAAATCTGTGCTCGCAGCAGCAATTCATGTGTAGTATTTTGGATTATGTCCTCAAAAGGCTGATAAAAGACTGTCACACAGAAGGCTCAGTGGATACTGCTGGTAAGCCAGAGGAATGAGTCATGGAGGAAGACCTGTAGGGGGGACAGCCTGAGCACAATCTTTCATCAATCAAGAGTAAATTCAAAACCTGCTCTGTGTTGCAGTAAATACTCTCAAGGGAGTGGATCTGTGCAGGAGAAGAGTAAATACTCCTGTAGGCTTTGCATTTGCTGTCACTGTTCAGGACGGTGGAGGAGTTCCAGTTCTGATATTTGTTGATATTTGGTGTAATGTACAGGTTCTAAGAGGTACAGAGAGTGAGTACCTAAACCTATTGAAAAGGCCACATCCTTGATTCTTTTATGCAATTCATAGGGCTTAAGAAGAAGAAGAAAGAGCAGTGGCCTTCAGCTATCAAGTTCCCTTAAATGGAGAAGTTAGTGGAAAGCAGTTAGTTATAACTGATGTCCAAGGCACTTGTGCTGAGGTGCTTTCTGGCGGGTCCAAAACTAGGTGCTTCCAGTGCAGGACCCAGCTCCTCACTTCAGAGCAGTGCGTAATTCAGATCATGAGGCTGTAACACGTTGCCTTCTGGCCTCTGATGTTCCACAGCAATGACGAGCAGAGGTTGCATGTGTGCATGTAAAGTCACTCTCCTTTCACGTGGTGCTGTGGTCACAGATCAGATTAACTTCTGTTTGCTCAGGCAGGGAGTTTGGACTCCTCGTCTCTGCTTGCAGCTCTTCTGTTCCCCATGAAGGGAATGGATACCCGTTTTGTAAACAAAAGAAGGAAAATCAGGGGAAATGCGTTTTCTGCTTCTGAATTGGAAAGTGTTAGAAGGAAAGCGTTGTCTTCTCTGCTTCTGAAGAGTTCCTTGCACAGCCAAGCAGAAATTTTCAGCCTCCAGGTTCAATCTTTGTGTGTAAAAAAAGTAGAGCTGAGAATGGCCAGGTTCTCAAAAGGTATCTGGCAAGACGATTGAGGCTGGAGGGACTGGGGTGAGCCCGTGTTGCTGGAAGGCAGGTCACGCAGCAATGTCTTGGAAAGGTGTGATAATTTCCTGTAACTCACTGTCACCTGCCGAGATGATTGCCAGCACAGAGCAGGGCATTTAGCCTGCCAGCACCTCCCGGCAGGTTCAGATATGCTGCAAGATCCATTTTCTGCCTGTGCCGGAGGAGGAGCACGGTGCCTGAATTTGGTGGCAGGATAGGACTCTGTTAAATCTGCCTGATGTGCCCAGCTGTAAGCAACTCAAATCGGAGCTGTATAGCCTGCCAAGCTATCCAAATTTTTAAACCTGCTCAATTGAGAAATCATGATGCCTTCGACGTTTGAGGATGGATGAAGGAGAGGGACCAGTCCAACGACAGCTGTGTGTGCTTCTGGGCATTGCTCAGAAAGCCACTCGAATTTGGCCTGTTTAAAATCTGGGGGAAGCACACAGCACATGTGTGAACACCCAAACTTTTGCCCACCTACGATGGAGTCTCGACGTCCCTTTAAACCCAGCGGTTGGGGAGGCAGTTCAGTGTATGCAGGTGTGTGTGAGTACGTTTTCCTCTCATGTGCCCTGCCTCGTGTGCTTGGTATGCTTCCCAGCCTTCTAATGTTGCTGAGCTCTTTGCATTAATGCGTTTAATGGGACTTGCCGGCTGACAGTGTGCTGCTGTTGTCGCTCCTTGCTGCCCCCTTGCCTGTCAGACATGCCTGTTACGTGAAACCAACCACATGTTTTCTCTCTCCCTACCCTTTTTCCAGAGTTTTTTGCTGAACTCGGCACAGCGACGTGCGCTCTGGCACTGAACAGTAGCATGACTGAACTGGTACGCTACACTAGGCAGGGTTTACAGTGGCTGAGACTGGAAACAAATACGCCTTAACTGGTGCTCCAGGTGGTTAAGTACCTTGAACTTTTTTGCACTTTTGAAGCCTCAGAAACAGTCTGACTTGTTGAATCGTTGGATACAAAGCACCTGCAAGGGAAAATAAGTTAAGGTGGAATGGATCTGGTTACACTGGAAAAACTTTGAATGGTGTTTGTAGGGTAGCGCTTTGCTGCCTTGAAAAAGAAGAGATGGAGGAAAGCCTCGATGTTGATGGCACCTTCCTTTAAAACGACAAAGTGCAATAAATTGTCTGAATGGCTCGATGTATTGATGGTCTATAAACATTTCTATTACGGATAACCAGCAGGACAATAATCACACATGAAGAAGTGCTGACAAGAAGGAAATCTGCCTCCAGACGTTATTACGCAACATCCCACAGTCCACAACAGTTGTGTGCCCAGAAGACATGTCAGAGAAGTGTTTTTGCAAGCACGGATGCAATCTTTGGTGTCTTTGTTCCTCAGATGGCAAGTAGCAACCTCATCAGCACCGAACAGCATTATGTTACAGTAAAAACAGCAAATTGGTCTGCCTTGCCAGCTTTCCAACCTAACCCTCTTGCATTTGTCAACCAGCTGCTGTCCTGAGAATTGGGGGAAGCCACTGCCTTCAGCGCTGCAAGTTCACTTTTTAAGTCATTGCTGCTCTGGTCCTCCTCCTTGCCACACACTCGTGCACACACATGCCCTTAGCACTCGAACTATGTTACTTAGGGTCTTGCTTGGTTTAAGGCTTGTAAGCCAAACACAGCTGGGGTGCCAAAATGACCAGGTATGGTTGGAAACAGCTCTACCCCTCTTCTGTGGTGGAGGGACATTGCTCACACTGAGGACTCCTTGTCCGGTTGCTTATTGTCGCTTCAATGGGTGGGGGTGGACAGCTGTACTGGGTCACCGTGGTTGCTTGGACATCGTTCTGAGTCTGAGAGGTTACATGGGGAGGAATCGCTTCTGTTTACGTGGCTGAATGTGGAACATAAGACAAATGTTGCGTTTGGATATTTGCCTGCAACCATTGCTGGTCTCGGTGAATATCTAAGAGCAGGATTTGGTACCAAAGTAGGGCATCCTTCATGTGGGAGATAACTCACTTGCTCTTTCTCAACCAAACTACAGCATGGGCCCAGCAACTTAGAAATCTGTCAAGGGAACACGAAAGGGAATAATTAGCTGTTTGCAAGCATTTTTTCCTTGCCAGGAGCTGCATTTTTGAAATTGCAATTTTGCAGGTGACAATAACGGTGAAAGCAGCATCCTCAGCATTTACGTATTCAGTAAGGTGACACCCTTCTCTACCCAAAGATGTCCTGTTGTGTGACAGCAGCATCCTGCCATCCTCATATCTAATAGTGTGCCTTAGCCCTCTGGTCGCCTCTCACATCCCTTGTCCTATCTCTGACAGGCCTGTGGGAGTGGCGAAGAGAAGGATGGTATCCCAAAATAATTATGCTTACAGGAAAGAATTAGCTCCCTTTTACACATATTTTCAGGATGGAGGAACAGGTCTGCATGCATGCAGTGGTACTCCCTTTGTAAAATACCTGCTTTTGTTTTTGAGGCTCATGCAAATGGACAGCACATAAATATCAGCAAATGGTCTGCATTTCCAAAAGTAGTTTCTGTAGAAATGGCCCCTGCCACCGGGAAGCCTGGAGTCATTTTGCCTCTGGGAAGAGCTGTTGGGAGCGTGCTGCTACTCTGCCCTAGACCAGAGCACAAGGGAGCTCTCCTCCCGCCTCCCCTGGCAGCGCAGGACCACTGGGATCCTGCCTTAGTCTTCCCGCACCTTCAAGGGACTGTCCTTTTACGTTCACTTTATTAAAAGCCGTAGTGCATTTCAGGGATAAGCTGTCCTAACCAGTGGAAGAAAGGTCCATGTCCTCCCCCTCCCCGTTTTACCTATCAAACTTCACTTGTGCTCCTTCTCCCTGGGGGAGAGACTGCTCTGAGTAAGCCAGGGACAGAGAGGGGCTCAGCATTAACTGTTTTGTTCTCAGGAAGCGCAGGGATGGCCAGCTGGCCTGAAGTCTTGATGTGCACTTTAGAGCTCAATTCCAGACTAGTGGGTCAATACCTTCTTCTGACTTTATCTTCAATCAAAGCTATTCTTAGGATCACCAGCTGAGGGGGAGGAGGGAAAGAAAAAAGCTTTATTGAACCTGAAAACCTCTGTCGGAGTCTGCCAGAACCGTAGCAGAGTGTTAGGGGTAAGCGTAAGGTGAAGCAGGGACATGAGTGTGTCCCCCCCCCAGTACTTTCACTTGCATACACCCACCTCTCTCCCTGCTGCCAGGCCGGGTTCCCAACGGAGAGCCACTTGCTCACAGCTTGCCTGCCCCAGGGGGACCTGCTGCAAGCCGCGAGGCAGGGTGTGCAACTGCTCCTGTCCTACCTCCAACTCGGTGCAGCCCGCGGGTGCACCAGGTCCTGTCCTCACCTGCCCTTTGGTCAATTTGCTGCCCAGATAGTGATAATCTGTTGTCCTGATCCTAGGAAAGCAAATGCAAGGGTGTCGGGCAAGCAAAGTTGGTAAGAAGACACCCGGTGAAGGCAGATGAACTATTGGCATTTGCTTCTTTACGGTTGGGAAAAGGCAGCATGCGCTCTGCTACCATGTGGAGGCGGTTGTGCAAGGGCTGCTCCCAGTCCCAGGGCAAATTCCCATGGGCTTCGGAGGAAAGGAGATCACGGGCAGTTCGTGTCAAAGGCATGTGGGGGCTATTTGGAGGCTCTCATTTCAAAAGCGATCTGTGGAAGCATCAATACCAAGCTACATAGCAGGAAGCTATGTTTTGTTTCAGGTCATGGAAAAGACTGTTTAAATAATAGGTAATTTTTAAAAAGCCATCACATTTCAACCTTGAGCCAGGTCAGAGGCCTGCAAAGGGTTAGGAAAGATGCTCATTGTTTTCACTTGGGCCTGTTCAGGCCTTTAAAAAAAAACAAAAAAAAAAAACACAAACCAAAACAAACCACAAACAAACCCCAAACCAAAACATAGCAGTGGAGGAAATAGCATTTGCCATTAGGAAAGAAAACCATGAATCCAGGAAAAAACAGCGGTGATGGTTGAGTCCCAGAAGGAGAGGAGGCAGCTATGGTGGCAAAGCAGCATCATTTCCATGCAATATTTACTTAGAAGAAATAATACACGTGTTGAAATTGTCAAATGTTCTATTTTTAAGATGCCATTTATTTAATAGCTGAAAGCCCCACTTACATGGAGATGAAGATTTCTTCTGTAACAGGAAGTCAAAAGTCTGACTGCAATGTCCTTGTTTTTGGTTTTGTCCTCTCCCCTCCCTCTTGGTTCCCATTATAAATCTGTACACCTTAAGCTTATTTGGGGGATGTATGTCCCTCTTGTTAATAACTTTTTTCCTGCCCTGTGTGTGATGGAGTTTCCGAAATGGTTGATTCATTCATCTGGGGAAATAAACAATAAATGAAGTAGCCTGTGTTATGAGTTGTTGCAAGAGTCCTCGTGTTCTCAGCTTTTTGTAGAGAAATTGTAATTTGCCTTTTCTCTCGGAATGGTCTTAGTGTTTCCCTTCTGAACGAGGTTTAAGGATGAATTTCTATACAAGAAATGTCTGTTTCAATTGCTCCCCTGTTTATCGCCCCTTGTCCTTTCCTTTAGGAACAAGAATGGGTGCAAATCTAGATGCTCAGAGTGGCAGGAGGATCACGCCTCAAGACATCTGCCTCCTGTCCTCCCGAAAGGGATTCAGGGAAGATTGTGCTGGGGTCAGCTTCTGAGAGCTGCCAGAGCCTGGCTCTGAGCACTCGCTGACCGGAAAATCCCACGGGTTGGTTTCATGCAGTTGAACAAGTTAAATAAGAAAAGAAGGAGACAGGGCACACAAATGGCAGTTGAAGCGTGCTGCTTTGCGTGTGCCACAAAGGTGTTGCAGGGCACAGTGCTGGGAGGAAGGTCTGCTCAAGTTGAGTTCATGGATACGTTTCTGAAGTGCTGCAAGGAGGATTCACCTCAGGGAATCCCACAGGATTTCATGCCCCATGGTAGCTCTGCTTCTCATTGGTTAAGCAGGGTGGTCTCTTTGCAATGGCCTTACTCTTGTTTGGGGCTTTTCCCACTTTTTGTTTTATGTCGGGCGATGTAACTGTTCTTGGAAGAATGGTTTTTGCATCTCTCTGTGCACGATTGTGCTAAAATTCATGCATATCATTCAGGTCCTTTCTGCAATAGGCATTGCACCTAAGATGGTTGCTAATAATGGATGTGGTTTTCTAATGTAGTAAATTGTAGGTATACTGAAACCTGTTTTAATACCCACTAGATATGTTGCTGTTACAGATGTATATAGCAATGTAGACTTTTTTTGGTCACTGCACGCTGAAAATCCCAATGGCAAAATTGGAATTGAAGTATGAATAAAAGGAAAAAATACCTAGTTAGTTAAAAAACAAAACAAAACCAAACTGAAATGTACCCAGATGAGCATCTGCTGGGATTTTTACCTACAGACTAGACAGGAGGAGCTCGGTGGCGTGTTTGCTCAGGCGAGGTGGGACTGGGACTCGATTCACTGCCATCAATTAGTGTTTCAAGTGGCATGAAACCAGGTCAGCCCCAGGCTGATTAAAAGGTGCGTGGAGGGTAAGAAAAGAGGACGGGAAGATAGCTTGTGGTTGTGGACGTATGTATGTGGATTAAGCATCTGTGAATTTTGTTCTGGTTTCGGTGGGTCGTGAGGGGTAATTGGACACGAGCTGTCCTGTCTGCCGGCCAGGGTGGAGCTGGTTTTCCTGTGTCGCTCTCGTCCTCTGTCCCACCATTTCCTACCCCCTTGTGCCCCAAAAAGTATGTTTCACACACTCCTTGCTTGAGGCAAAAGCAAGGAGGGTTAGTTTTGGAGGTGGGAATGGAGATGGGGAGTGGAAGGAGGGATGCAGAGGAAGGGCGTGCGATGTGCCAGCAGGGAGGTCATCCAAAAGCCAGGGCGTGAGAAGGGGGAGCAGGAGGCCATGGGGCTGCAGCAGGTTTTGACCATCCTGCTCATCTTTCTGCCCTGGGGCAGCGCCCCCCCTTGGCTAAAAGGGTCAAAAATATTTTGGGGTGGTTTTCCAAGAATATTTTGTTGTTGTAGTTTGGTTATTTATTGAGCCTTTATTGACCAAACCTAATTTTGCAACTGTGTTTAAGTTGAGGTTTGTTATACGTTATAGATTAGCTTGCTTTCTCTCTTTGGCTTGGCTTACCCTTTTCAAAGGCAAATGTTATTTTTGGCAGTTTCTCAGCCCTATGCTGCTCTCCAAACACTAAAATAGCCCATTGGCAGCCTGTGCTTTCTTTATATTAATTGCACTTTTACTGACCCCCGTCACTACCCAAAACCAACAGTGTTCCTGGGCCATCATCAGCATTTCTGAATGTGTTTTTGTAAACTTTGCGTTCCTGAAACAAGGACTCGTGCATGTTACAATGGCAGCGTGCGATCACTGCTGGTTTGCGATGTGTTTTGTCAAGGTACAGGGTTCCTGGAATTCCCACTGGGTTTTTCTCCTCTCCTACTCAGTATTGCTGAACTTAAGGTTTTCTTTGGGTCCAGCATTTCCTATCATAGCAATACAGCAATGTTGTCCGCTTCTGTTGAGCCAGCCAAACTGCATCCCAACCGATAGCTTTTTTCTGTTCTCTTTCAATAGTTGAAGCCGTGTATCAGCCCGTATGTGGTCTGTGGCAGCTGAAAGGTATTTCTGAAAGTTGCTCCAATCTGTGCAATTTTTTGCTTGTTACACGTGAGGTGCAGCAGGCTCTGAACTTGCTCATGAGCTTTCCTCGCTGTTCAGAGAAGAGCTAGTTAGGCTTTTGCTTTGTCTTATTTTTCCGGAGGGCGTTGGGAGAGAGAGTTGAGCAAGATGCAATCTGCAAAGCAGAGCAGGAGCTGAAGGTTTTGTGGGTGGTGTTTTCTTTGCGATGTGAATGTGTACGGTAGTGCGGTGGGCGCTGGCAGGACTCGTGTCATCAGGTCTCTGGGCAGTACGTGAATTGTGGCATGCTGGTCAAGCCACTGCCCGTCTGTTCAGCTGCCAGCCTTGCATTTCTGGGTCATTTCTGTGGGATTTCTATTTCAACTGTTACCATACAGGGTTGGGTTTTTTCTTTTTTCACCCCGCTTTAGGCATCATCTTAGAGTGTAAATAAAACTGCAATTCTCAGTGAGAATGTCCTTAAAAAGTAACTGTCAGGTTTCCTGAGCACAGAACATTGGTCTTAAATCTGTTAAATGGTCCATGTCCCGTGGGGAGTGACACGCCAGTCATCCCTCTCGCAGCAGCTCTTCCCGTGCTGGCACACCGCGGTGGCCCAGTGACGGAAGAGGTGCGACGTCTTAGAGCCCCATGGAGAAATGAGGACGCCAAACCTCTTGCAAAATGGAGTCTCCAGTGGGTAAAGATGTGCAAATAAGTGAGGGGAGGAGACTGATGTGTTTGGCTTCAGCACTGAATCCACACTCTGAGGCTTCTGTGAATTAGAAGTATCTGCCTTTTATAGTCCATGAAAAAGATAAAAATCAGATGTGTGATACAGCTTAAAAAAAAAAAATCTCCCCAAAGATACTGTGCCACCAATCTTTTGTTTGTCTTCTGTATTGAGGATGAATTGCTGCGTGTGTGTGTGTATGTATATATAAAATTAAAATATGAATTTTGACTTGTTTGTCTTCAAGTTCTTCAGATGAAAGAGATGTTGGTGAAAATTGTAAAGAGGAAATTAAAAGCGAGCTGCCTGGGGGAGGGGGTGTTTCTTGTTTTGCTGAGATGTCTCGCCCTCCTCTGTGCTCTGCTCACGCACAGTTGCACAAGCACAGCCCCTGGGTGCAGCTTTGCTCGGAGGCGAGGGCTGGTGTGGCCATGCAATTTGTGATCATGCCACGCATCTTCCTTGGTATGCAGTTGCATTTCTTAAAATATTCGACAGCACAAACTTGTCACTGCCTTCACCTCATTGCCGCTTTTTTGAGGGAAGATATCAAAATGTTGCATTTCAGGTTTTTTAACCTTGAAGTTTGACATTTGGGTGTTCATCCTGATGAGACCGTGATGATGGGATTCATTGTTGTAAGTACTACTCTGGCAAAATATTCAAGCGTGTTTCCAAATCCCATTTATTTTGCCTGAGTGTGGGGTATGTTTTACTGGCACAAGTGTCTTCAGAAGCTCTAGATACCTGGTACGTATGTATTTTCCTTTTTTTCTCTCCTCTAATGGTACATGCATAGTAGTCCGATGCTGCCCTCTGTCTTTTGGTTTATAACCCGAAAAAGAAAACAGAATTAGTCTTTTGTTTTACTGGTGCCTTTTGTCTGACAGCTTTGACCTTCTTTCGGTGAGGAAGACTTTAATTAAGGGCAGTAACTAACCTTCTGCTAAAGCCCAGTCATCAGTAGGTGTGAATCAGCAGCACATGAGTGCAGGGGGATGAATCTCAGCATAACCCCAAGGGGTTGGAGATAGCAGTGCCCCAGCTAACAACTTCAGCAGGGCTGGGCTGTGTGTTTCTGTGGCCACTGGCTTTACAGAGCAGGGCAAGTGTATGCTCACATCAGCTTTCCTTTTTCCCCTCTGAGAGGCTGTGGTGGAGGGAGTGTCGGCACGCCTTGGAGCAGCGTTGTTGGCACGCCTTGGAGCAGCGTTGTTGGCATGCCTTGGAGCAGCGTTGGTGCCAAGGTGAAATGGGCTTTGTCTGAAAGCCAAAGTGCGTGTGTGTGCAGGCGTTGCAAGGAGGAAAAGAGAGTGTGTGGAGCCAGAGGGGCTGGCCCTTGGGGAAGCGTGAACTCGTAGATCTTTGGCAGTAATTAGATAAGATGGATTATGGTTAGCTGGTGTAGGGGTGCTCCAGCAACCCACATCAGGTGTGGAGTGATTAAAAAGCAAGGAAACCAGCCTGGGGGGAAGCAGACCAAGGTGTGAGTTGCTGGGAAAGAAGCGGTGAGAGAGAGAGAGAGGCATGGCAGTCTCTCGGAGGTAAAAGGAAGACCTTGGGAACCAAATGGGAGTAGCGAGAGCAGCTAGGATGTCCACTGAGGACAGGAAGAAAGAAGGGCTCTTTGGCTCTGCTTTTCCATTCCTGTCCTTTCTGTCCTGCATTCACCAAGATTTTGGCTGGGGAGCTGGCACCTGCTTGGACAAAAGAAAAGTGAGAAGCAGGAGGAGAAAGTTGCCATGTGGCTTAACGTGCAATGACAATGTGACATCTAAATGCACTGATATTGGCAGCTGTAATGTGCTGTTTGTTTCATCTGGCGGCTGTTCATTTGGAGATCTGACTTGGACTGTGTCAGGACAGTTCACGGCTTTGCAATTACTTTCTTCCAGCAGCCCGTGCTGAGTTAGGTGTACTGAAAATGTGTGTAGGGGAAGATAATTTGCTTACGATTCTTGGCCCAAGTTAAGTCTTACCCATCAAGCAAATAAGGACACAAAAATGTTTCTCGTTGGCTATTGAACCAGAGCCAAGCCTCGCTGCCACTCCCAGGAATGGCTGTAGCTGTGTACTTGCAAGCTTAGACTATTAATTTTCAAGACCGTTAATTTAATAAGCATCAGAGAAATTATCCTGTGGGACGCTGCCAGGTAGCAGGGGCGCTTCAGAAGTCAGGCAGGCAGCCGTAGCCACGCACGCGTGCATTCTCTTCATCACAGCCCAGTGTACATGTGTCTTATTATCTCTGTCAGGACGCTGGCTGCCGCACCACCTGATGTAGGTTGTGTGCACTCATTGAAAGATTGAGTCACCATTTCAGTGCAAAACTTATGGCAGGTGTGTATCTGCATGGGCTTTTTGCTTGAAGTGATGGAACACGATAATCCCTGCAGACCAGACAAGTCAGATGGCAGAAATTACAAAGCTGCCTGTTGACTTTTTGTGTGTGTGTGTGTGTGTGTGTGCTGGAACATGTTGAAAATGAAACTGGAATCCAAGGAATTGCGTTAAAATGCCGTGAAGTGGCAGCAACACCAACCATGCTGACAGAGCCAGGAAAGAATTACAAATATAAGGTTCATCTCCTGGCTAAGAGTGCTTTATTTGCTGCCAGTTCCAGTCAAGAGAACATGCAAAGGTTCAGAAAATAAATACAGATGTGGTAAAAGCAGCCAGCAAAAAAATTTAAGTGGAGCGTCTGGAATAGAGTACTTGGGTTTGCAGAAATGTGCACTGCAGCGGTGTTCAAAATAGTTTTAAAAGCAGTTTCAGCCTAAATGAAGATAGAAAGCCCCATTTAACTGTGGGACTAATATGGAGTTACGGACTTTCCAAGCATTTGTTCTACTTAAGCTTGACCAGGTTTATTGGCTGAATTTTTATCACCCGATGACAACTTATTTGTAAAATGGGTCCCCGTGTCATTTGGTGTCGCAGCCGTGGTCCCATCACACAAGATCAGACGGCGCATCCTGCAGCAGTCTCAGCAGACGGAGCAGACAGGCAGCAAACGAGGGAAACACAACCGCTTCTGTTTCTCATTGTGGTTCAGGGCGGTTACGTTGGGCTGGAGTAGATGGTTTTGCCTGTTGACAGGAATTTTCTCATGCAGCTCATTTCTAACTCCTATAAGAGGTGGAATCACTCCAGAGTCAAAATGTTGTTGCAAGTGGCGGTGAGACACAGAACTGAGGTCATGCAGTTGGGATGCAGGAAGGCATCCCGACTTTAGGGAAGTGCATACACAAGCTCAGAGCAGCAAAGTAATCTCATAAAATTTCCTGGGGCTTTGACAGTCTTACTGCTGCTGGATTGTCTGCATCTCTCTTGCTGGCACTTGAATGCAGTCGGATTGAGCACAGAGTGCTGGTTTCAGAGCCTGCTGCAAGTCATGCTGGTGGCAACTGTGCTCTTATTTAATTACCTTCCCACTGCTCTAAAAAAAGTGTCTTACCAAGACAAGGAGCAAGAAAAGTTCCTGGGTTCTGATGAGTAAATTGTGCCTGATGTGTTCAGTCTCCCTACGTGCGTGCATGCTGCGAGGGTTAAGAACGCTGACGCTGGAATAACTGCCTCCGGATCCCACTGTAGGTGAAAGCAGATCCTGGAGACAGACACGGGATCCCTCCAGCGCCTGGCTGGCATCCTTGTTACCTCCTGCTTCCCTGCAGCAGCCCGAGGCAGTGGGTTGGTTGCCTGTTGGTTGTGCTGCGTAAACACAGGGTGCGCGCAAACCCTCTGCGAACGCTTGGTTGGTTGCAGGGCTGCATCCCCCTCTACAGGCAGACGTTTCGGTGAAATAATTTTCTCTCCACCCCTGTTCAAACAGGCGGAAATAGTCTTTCCGATGGGATTAAGAGTGCATGCGTGTATTTTGTTTATGGTTTAAAATATGCAAGTAGCACATGCGTTGCCTTCTAAAATCTTCTGTCCACGTCTGAATGTTTTAGCAGTTTTGCTGCAAGCGTGGCTCTCTTAGGAATGAGATGGCTTTGGGGAACGGCAATATTAAAAAGTAATCAAAGCTGTGAAAGTATAACCAAATTCTCACAACCCTCTTTGAATGTAAACAATAAGGTATGAATTTAAGATTATTTTGAGAAGACATAATTTACAAAATTGAAATAAACACGAATACATGCAAGATCCTTGCATCATCATGGTGTTATGGTGTGTCCTGAAAAAAATACAATCAGAAATTACTATTTCAATGTAGCAAACGGAAACCTGACTTAAAGAGAAATCTTTGTCTTTGTATTGATCTTCCATACGTAAAAGTGCTCAGACTAAAATGTCCTGAAGACAAACACAACGCGTGGCCCTTGGCAGCCGTATGGTTTGGAAGGAATTGGGAAGCCACAGTCCCAAGTCCTGAGGTGAGGAGCAGCGGCGTGCGTGAAGGCTGCTGTGAGGCAGCAGGAGAGCTGAGATGGGAGGCGACATGTCCCAGAAGCCGGGGCGGCAGCAGGGTGACCCGTAAGCACTGGCTGCGCACCAGTGTGACTGGAGATACAGGGCCAAGGGGGCTGGTCGGGAGTGGTCGAGTCTGGTCTTGCTCCTCCCAGAAACCCATGACGGTGTTCAAATCAGCAGGCTGGAAACTTGGACGTGAGTAACTGTGACCGCACTTGATTCTTACAAACTGATTTTTTCTATGTGTTTAAAGGATGTTCTAACGGACATCTTTGGGTTCATGATTTTTATGGGTCAGTTCAAGGCTTTTAGGTGCAGGAAAAACATTAACAGAAGCAGTAACAATTTGGGATTCGGGATCATTTGGGATCAGAAGTTGCATCTAAACATGATGCACGATTTCCTGAGCTTGGATGTTTAAATACTTTGCTATAGCAAATCCCGAGTTTAGTTCTAAATTAGACGATGCGGTGGGAGTTAGGGCCTGCTGCCACTGGAGGGCTGCCTCACCACGGGGAGCCAGGGTGGGCTACATTCTCCCCTCAGCCTTGGGGGGGTGGGGTACTTCTTTGTCATCATTATCCTGTTGCCAGTAAGAAGAAAAACGAGTTTGCTGGTGTTAAATTACGAGGGCTTTATATGCAGGTAAGTCATTACTTTGTTGCCACAGTAATCCTACGCTTTTTTAAATTTTTGATATTTTGACATCATTATCACATTTCCAGCAATAATGTTTCTAAAAACAGTTCTGCACAAAATATTTGTAGTTCTGGTGCTATCTAAGATTAATAATGTGGACACCGCTATACTGGCAAGAGGGTTGTTCCTTGTAAACCTTTTCTGCAGTTTTCCCGCCAGCCCTTAACAATACGCCTCGGAAGCCCGAGCACAAATAATGTTGGGGGGGAGGGTTGCGTACGAATTGAACTACAAGAGAAGTGTCTGTCTTACAGTCGTGTTCAGCCCTAGTGCCACTTGATTTCCAGCTATGGGGTTGACAGCAGAGCTCCTCCCACACCGCAGGGAATCCCACTGCATTTGCTGTAACCTTATTTCCCTGCTGAACACGCACGTCTCCCTTTGGTGCCTGGAAGGCGGCGGCTGTCAGTGTGGTCCGGATGCGTGTGAGTTATTCACAGGCTGCACCCTTGGGTGCTAGCACTTTCCCATCAAGAGGAGAAAAGTATCAACTGGCACACAGCACCCCCAGGCAGCTTGGTTTCACAGTCAGTACTACTTTGTGGAAAATCTTCCCCCCACTCCCCCTCAAGTTTTAGTGTTATCCAGGACATCCATAGAAAAACGTGTTTGTTTCCAGAGAGGGAACCTGCACCTCTTGGTTCCAGCCCTCCTAGCCAGGTCAAGAGCCACAACGGTGTCGACATCCTTGCCGGGGGGCAAGGGCAGGAGCAGGGTGGTATGGTTTGCAGCCGTAACGCAGGATTTTCTCTGCTGACAAAGGCTTCCGGTTGGGAATTATACTCTGCAGAAACCAAAAAAGACTCATTGTTTTAACCTTTCCCCACAATAGCATGCTCCAGTCATGCTAGAAACAAGGTGCTTTGAAGTACAAATGTTTTATTGCAATGTTTCATTATTTACAGTACCGTCCACTTTGTCCCTGGGTGCTACCAAAGTGCAAAGCCATTTGAAACAGAAAAGCTAAATGATAGTAACTCAACAGCGAAACGTGATTGTACCTTATGGTCGTACTGCCCTGCCTCTTCCCTGGTACTGCGTGCAGAGAAGTTTGCTGCTCTCCCTCGTCACTTGGAACAAACTTTGGTCACAAAGGATTGTCAGTTGTCGGTCTGTTCGCGGTGATGCAGGAACAGCAATGTGCAGTCTTTCCAGCTGGACGTTACTTGGAATACAGGGCTTCTGAATGCGTAACAACAGAACTTTGTACACAACACTGTCAAGTTCATATTTCAATTTTTCGTGTAAGTACTGGTTTATTTCCAATTCTTTTTGTTGCTGATTCTCTTTGGCTTATAGAAGCTTTAAGTCATCTGTTTTGAGGCTTAACTATCTTAAAAGAGCCTGTACCTCTAGAATTACCACTGAGTTGCTACTGGCTACTGAAAATGGACATGTCATCTCCTAGAACTGCATTTAAAGGTCTTTACAGAATACTGCAACTTTTACCGTATGTTTCCATTTTGTATAAAAATGGTGACTCGGACACCTCTGAAGCTGACATTTTCACACACTGCCATCTTAAAGTAGGACAAATTACACTCGTTACTTCAGGAATGACCTCTCAACAGAAACTTGCCTTTGGGGGGGTAGTTACTACAAATTTTATTTGAAGACTTGAGAATCCCAGTATTCTAGTGGGTAAGCTCAGGTCAAGAATCTTTCAGCTTTCTAACGAGTATATTAGCTTGAGAAAGTACATTGAAAGACAGGTTTCAGACCAAGTACCTGCTATTTCCACTGCTGCCAGCAGTCCCTTCAGACATGGGCAGTGAACTTCTCTGCTCCACTTCTCTTAGTGTGCAACAGGGATGTCGTTACCTTCTAAAACTTGAGACGCTTTGTGTTACAAAGCTCTTACACAATTAGGAAATGTTTAAGACTACATTCCCGAAAATAAGTTACATTAAATGGCACTCGAGTCCTTCAGAAAATGCGTAGCAGGGCTGTTGGGTAAGGCTCAGCAGTACTAACTGCTGCTCTCTCTCCTCACCCCATGCCTGGTTTACAGTTCAATAATGAGTCCCTGTACCAGTTGCCTCAAATGATTCTGAAATTACAGCTTCTCAAAAATGGGATGATTGCAGCTCTTGGCAGGTTTTCTCCTGTGAGTTATACTTTTATTCCATGTTTTCACAGACTTTTCCGTATCACTACTGATAGAAAGCCACCAAAAGCTTTACAGTTGCAGGAGGTAACATCTTCACAAAGAAAATGTATTGTTTGCATTTCTTAACCTACCATACAAAACACGGTGTTTAAAAGCTCCGCAGTGCCTCCCTTCCTATCGTTCCTCTGGAATTTGGAGGAGGCAGCAGAGCTCACATGCAGTCAACAACATTGCTGGATCCTTGGCCCACGTCCCGGATCTGGCTGCTGAGACAAGAGCACACAGCCACGCCTGCCCCTGCCCTGCAGTGTGACACAGGGCCGACGAGTTCCCACCTAAAGAAGATGGCAGAGGAAAAAAAAAAGAAAAATAAGTTCCTGTTCTTTCTGAGCAAGCGGAAAGTATTTCTTTTCTGTGTCTGAAATTCTATTATACAGCCTAGTTATATAGTCTGTGCAAAATATACCTTGCTAGTTTATGCTCATTATTTGTCTGGTAAATTTAGTGCAAAATCGGGTTGAAACAACCAGAAGAATGTAGATTCTTATTGAGCGAAGGGAAGAGAACAAAGGACGGAAAGAAGGAGGAGGAGGTAGTGCTCTAATATTTACAAGAAGAACCTAATGGCATAAGCAGCACTCCTGCATCGCTAGTCATGGATATTACTCAATTATTACCAGGAGACAATAGATAGACTCCTGCTGCGCACTACTTCTATTATGTTGCGTTTTCATATAGGCAGTTCAGTTTGATCTGAGTATTATCCTAAATATCCTCATCTTTTGCACAGCTCAGTAGGATTTTGATGACCAGAGGTGCTAAGACCTACCAGCTGCATTTTGTTCAAAGTCCTGTGTTCTGCCTTGTAAAAGCAGATGGGAAAAGCAGTTCAGTTCCTCAGATGGCCTCAACTTGGGAGGAAACAGTCACTTACCACAAGGGCTACGGAGCCAACTCCTCCCCTGGGAGCGTTCATTGGGGCGACTGCACTCCATCGATCAGAATCAATGTCATATCTTTCCACATCGCTGAAGCAAGTGTTGTCATCTAAACCTCCTATTGCGTAAATGGGGCCACCAAGGGAGGCAAGAGCAATTCCTCTCCTAAGAAAACCACAGGATCAACACCTCAGTGCAAGTCCTTAAGGAAAAGGAATGGGAAAGACACATCAAGTGCAATGTTACCTGACTGGTACCTGTTTCAAACTATGGGGGAAAAAGTAATGAAAATGTTAAAAGTGAAGTTTATAATAAATAATGACCAGTAACTGCGGCTGGCCCTCTGTACACCTGCATCAGTCTTGCAGCTTTATCCTGAAAGTCTTTCGTATGTTTGCATCCTCCCGTGAGAGGGGCTCTAGAGTTTTATCTTGACTTCACCGCAGCTTTCCCAGGCACCTCTACGTTATTGTGTGATCCATGAACAGGACTGTTGCAGCTAGAATATTTCTAGACTGCAAAAAGACAAAGCTCCTGTTTAAAGAATAAAGGCAGGGGGACGCGGAATACTGTTTTGACTGAATGTCACCCAAGACCCAAGTCTTCTAATTACACGCTTAGATATATGAGGTTAGCTTAGCTATGTGATTTCTTGGTACTGAATTTTACGCCTCCTATTTTGTTTTATTGAAGAACCACATTTTGTTTTATGGAGAACCAAAACCTGCTGGTTTTAACTTTGCTGGTATAGCTGCTGCTACAATCTGGGAATGATTTTTTTGGGGGGTGATATTAATACATATTAAAAGCAAGCCTGCGCTGGATATTAGATGAGTGAACTCTAGAAAGATTTAGTTACAATTTCTTCCATTCTCTTCTTTTTTATTAAGTCTGTGTTAAAATAGTTGTCAGATTTTTTTCTACTGAATCTACAATTATGAGAATACAATCAGTATTACAAAATGCAAAGTATGGTCTAGACTCATTAGAAGCATTAAGTTTCTGCTTTAAGTACCAAGACAGGTGATTCACCATTTCACTGAGAACATTCTTGCCTCATTACACAGAGGGCAGGTGCGAAGATACCAAGGCAGGAGCAAGGGATGCACAGTCTTTCTACAGAACACACACTGGGGAGATACCCTGACCTTATCTTGCATTGCCTCACCAGGTAACATAGATGGCATCAATGGTGGCAGTTTTTTCTCAACTAAGTATTCGGACACCATGTCCATGAATGGGAGGAATGGAGCGTAGCCAAGGCACAGCAGCCCTTCCATTTACCAAGGTACTGAGTAAGAAATGTCACAGAAATCTAGGGCTGATGTTTGCAGAGAATATGCCCTGTGGTGGTGGCAGTAGGGAGGAGTAAGAAGCTCCTTCTGGGAGTCTGGGTCTTTTACTTTGATTATGTCACAGCTACAAATAGCTTGAGGACTTAGCCGTGTTCAGTAGTTCACTCCTGCTTGTACATGATGCTTTTAGAAACAACAAATAACAAAACAGAATGTAGAATTCAAGAGGTTGATTTAAATGACAGCGGAAACAAAAAATTACCCATCTGTGACTCCTTAAAAGAATCCTAAATGTCAAAAGGCAAGAAAAAGCCTCAATCTGACTTTAAGTGTTTTAGTGCGTCTGGCCTTTTGTGGCAAAAACATAGGCAGCATGAAGGTTTCCTGGGCATGAAGAATTTCACTGTGCGTGTTCACTGGCAGTCATCTTGCTCATTCTTAAAAAGCGCAAAAAACCCACAGAAGTCTATCAGTTTCAAGTTCTTTATCGGGCATAGCAGAAATGCCCTAGATACGGGAATGTAAGCACAGCTGGAGTAGAAGAGCTCTCTGCTCCAGAAGCCAGGCCCCCAAGAAAGAAAAGAATAGTGACAAAAGAAAGCCAAAGTGTAAACGTAACCAATGTTACCAGCCAGGGCCTCTCCCTAGAGAGAGAGATATTATGCAGTTTTGCACTGAAATAGTATGTTATGCACAACGTTGTGTTTCTGAAAATATGTGATGTATGCAAGTATGTGATGCAAATTTGTATTTGCTTTACAGCTAGTAAATAAAGGTGTCTGATAGCATAAAGCCCCAAAATAGGAAAAAAAAAAAACAACCCAAAACTAAAAATAGCACAGTTTGGAAACCCAAATAAAGACAGGACAGACATGGTGTTTTTCAGCGTCAGCAAGAAATTATTTATCGCAGACTAGGACTTAAAATTTGGATCACGTACCTCTTTGTGTTCATTGATGCCTTCATCATCCACTTGTTTGTGAGAGGATCAAATACTTCCATGCTTCCTAAGTGTTCGTTTCCATCATGTCCACCTACTGCGTAGACTTTACCCGAAACACATATGCATCTTTTGATACAGAGATTGCTTGGCAACACTTCAGTTTTCATTTATGCAATATCCCTGCCTATGTGGAGACAACAAGCTCAAATAAAGGTTAAAGTCTTCAAATGTTTTCAATATCAAGATTTTAGTAAGTACAGACTTTATATTTTTATATGCTGTACTCAACCAGAGATCTGTTTCTAACTTGGACTTTTATACAAAGCTTGAGATATGTAGACAAAAAAATCTTCCCATCACTTGAGTACTGCAGGTCAGATCAGTTTTGGACATTTATATCAGTCTCTCCAGATTTACGGGGGCGGGGGGGGGGGGGGGGGGTGGGGAAATCTCTGTTCTGCTGCAGCAACACAGGAGCTACCGTTTACAAGGAGAAGTTGCATCATGGGTGCTAAGCTGCTCTGGACTGCACGGACCTGGTTTCAGAAGATGGAGACCCAAAAATAAAGGTAGGTCTGTTCTTGGAAGATTTATGGTCTTAGTGACTTGCCTGTATGGAGTTAAGTGTGAAGGGAGCTAGTATGAGTACTAGCAAATTCTGGGTGACTCTGCTGTGTAAGGCTATTTTTTTGTAAACGGGTTAAAAAAAAATTAAATCGCCTGTTAAGAGAAGAGGCTATGTACCGTTCATAGAATCATAGAATAGTTGGGGTTGGAAGGGACCTTTAAAAGGTCATCTAGTCCACCCCCCCTGCAATGAGCAGGGACATCTTCAACTAGACCAGGTTGCTCAGAGCCCTGTCCAACCTGACCCTGAGCGTTTCCAGGGATGGGGCATCTACAACCTCTCTGGGCAACCTGTTCCACCACCCTCATTGTAAAAAATGTCTCCTTATATCTGGTCTAAATCTTCCCTCTTTTAGTTTAAAACCATTACCCCTTGGCCTATTGCAACAGCCCCTATTAAAAAGTCTGTCCCCATCTTTCTTACAAGCTCCCTTTAAGTATTAAAAAGCTACAGTAAGGTCTCCCCAGAGCCTCTTGCAGGCTGAACCACCCCAACTCCCAGTTCACAGTAATATCTTTTCAGTAAGCATGCTCTCAGATTGTTTCAGAATCACAAACCCCTTCGTGGGGAAGAAGCCTTACTAAATTGAAGAATATCCAACAGGTAAGCCATTGGAAGACAGATTTATTTATTAAAAGTACCGATTCCACCAAAAGGAGCAAACAAGTGCCTTTAGAATAGCATTACTGACCTCCCACAGAGATCACACCCACGTGCCTTCTCCTGCTGTTCATTTCAGGGCCGAAGAACCAGTTGTTCTTACTGATAGAGTAACATTCAATGCTGCGAAATGGGTCACCAGATCCACCTCTACCACCGACACAAAACAACACACCTGAAGAAGACAAAACAGGTTTCCAGAAAAATAGCAGGAAGATGGGGGATAAAGTTGTACAGCAGAGTGAACTGAAACTTATGTAGTTCGGGAGAAGTCATATTTCACTTCAGGGGGCACAGTCATTGCCCTGCGTAACTGGGTGCTGGATTTTGCCTTTGCTTGGCATGCTGTTATGGCAATTAACTATCTATGCTGATGCAAAACCAATGCATATTTTAAATATGTTTTTTGTGATTTTTTGCTCAGGGAGATAAACATTGTTAAATATAAAAATGTAAAAATTCGGATTTGCAGTCTAATATTCATCACTCACTTTTGGTGTAGGTTAGCCAAAGAGTTTAAAAGTTAGCTCAACCTTCTCGTGCCAAAAGATAAGTGTCCACTGTTGTCGGTATAGCTGTGAGCATGCTGCCTGGTCACAAGATACTTAACAGTTCTAGCTTTGATACAGATAGAGCCAATCAGGATAAATAAATAATGCTTTAAAGAAAGCAAATGACAGCTAAAGTTCTGCTAGGACAATGCAGCACACTAGCTAATTACCAGAGAGGTACACAACGGCTTTCCCAGTTTTGCATTAAGTCATTAACAACCATTTCTACCAAGCTACCTAACCCTGCACAGACGCACCGCCTTTTCTCCACACCACTCCCTATGGGATAATCAGACACACATTTAATTACCAGCAGTCTGCTTCCTTGGTGTTGTGCGAATGGAGTACTCAAAGTCTGGCACTGCCCTGCTGCTCAGGTGAAGGTGGTAGTTTCTTGCTTCATCCAGCAAATCCCTACATTTTAGATTCTGCTTGACAATCTCTTCCTTTGCCACAACACCCATAAGGAAACAAATGGGCAAGAGAGGCAGCCGTACCTGACAGAAATGAACACAGTTGGAGTAACTGGCTGAACTGACTGAGTCTCACCATTTACAGTGACGCAAGCATAACAGATGGCAGCTTCTGAGCCAGCTGCCAGCCCCACGCTCTTCACTAAAAAGGGAGGCGTTCATACTTTTTTTCCAGAATAACAGCGATATGAACAGTTCTTTTTAGTGACAAACGTTTGCTACAACCCTTTGCATTTAAGCAGCGGTGGAGAACTGCCCCTTGGCCCAGGCTGAGCGGAGGAAGAAGTGCCGCTGCCTGTACTGCAACTGCACCTGCCTGATGTGATGCAGGCAGCATCCGTGACTGTACCAGGATAGCCCGTGTCAGGTTAGTCTGCTGAGGGGGTGAATTTTCAGCTCATTGCTATGCCAGTATAAGAGGGCTTTTGCTAGAATGGCTGATTTTCTTTGGGTGGCAAGTCAAAGAGGAAACACTATCAGCACGAACTAAGTGTCTGTCTATTAAGGAGGTATTGATAGTGCAGTAACACCTTTCTCTAGTGTGGACTTGACAGACTACAGGATTAAAAAAACCCCAACGTTGAGAGCTAATTGTTTCCTTCCCCAAATCCTTCCTGTGGTTCCCTAGCAGAGAGCTGGTGAGCAGGCTGAGGAAAGAAAGGCTCCTTCTGGGTAAGGCTATAGGTGGTCACTGCCCAGAGCAATCCCCAGCGACAGGGCACATCTGAAATAAGGTCAGCCTCTCCAAGGCTGCCTTGAAATGTCTTCCTCCCCACAGTCACTTATTTCAGCAAACCGTTCGTTTGTCCTTTTGAGAGAAACAGTGAGGAATATGAAGTACAATCGGGTGCAAAGGTGGGACAGGTGTTAGCAGGGGGGACTGAAGCAAACCAGCATCTGACTTCCTAAGGTTTGGAATCGATGCTGTCAGGCGCCTCCCAGTTAGCTCAGCAGCAATTGTGAAGTCCAGTATCTCCAGTGCTTCTCAGAGCAGCAAAAGGGTGCTGTTACATGGCTGACACATGTCCCTGCCTTGAAGTAAGCAAGTGTTTCTACCAGTTCTTCCTTACCCGCTTGCTTTCAGTCCCACTTCTTCCTTTACTTTGGCCTGTCTTGGTTTTGGCCGATTAAAAGCACAGCCATAGCCCTGCTCATAGACTCATGAGGCAAGTGATGCGGTAAGAGCATAAGGCTGACAAATTCAGAACCTCATGATGACAGCGCAACCCCTAAGGCTGATTATGATGTGGATAATAACTATCGCGAAGCCCAGTCATGTTTTCTGCTAGCAATAATGTCCAAATCACCTGATGGCTCCGTATACTCTGGCAAATAACCCATATTTACAGGAAGGGGTTTACTTTTTCATTGTTTCATTCTAGACTGGTTACCATGAATAAAACAAAGATGTTAATCTCATCTACTTGTACACCTGGGTAATAATGAAGGTTTTTTTAAATCTCAAATTATATTGCCTATAAATTTAATTATAGTGTACTAAAGAAGGAATTTTTCTACCAAAACCATCATGCTAGTCTAGACGAAACTGAAAGTTTTGGGAAGACAGTTAATAAACAGTTGTGATCTTTTACCAGGAAAGGTGAAAAATGATGCATGAAGACAATGACAGCAGTATTCTAGTGGACCTCTCTTTACTCACATGATGCCAATATTAGCACTTCTGCTGAATGCAAAACATTCAAGCTGGAGTTCAGTGACAACTGAAATGGCACAGTTGATCCTACCTGCTAAGATTCACAGGGCATTTTGCAGTGCACAGCATGTACCACCCTCCTCCCCAGCACAGGTTCTCTATACCTGTCTCAAATACTGTATTTTAAATTCCCATAATCAACGCATACGGAGCTTGAATAACTGACGTACCTAACGCTTTGACAGGAGGAGGTCCGATGGGTGTTTAAATAAGTTCAGCTAAGTGACCTTTTGATACCCGTATGTGTTTCTTTCAGAAGCAGTGGACTCTCATCAAGTCTAGATCATTAAACTGCTAACTCCTACAGGTAACCAGCAGTGCTAGCCTAGTGAGCATTAAATGGTCTAGCATATGTTTCCTAGCCTGCTTATAGGGCTAACATGTCTTGGTCTTTTGTTAATTAAATATAGGAACATTCTAGAAGTAGCACAACTTGATATGACACATCTCCGTTACAGTTTTACTCTCCTAGACACGTAAAAAGCTCCTCAACAGCTTTGCTCTCTTTTCTTAAGTACAAACACTTACCAGCAAGGGAAGTGAGTGTTTCAGGCTGTAGTAGTATCAAACCAAGTGAAGTGATGGCTTTATGTACTCTACTATGTGTAAATCTAAGAATTTTCTGCTCTAACACAGATGCAGCTTTTCGTTGGCTCCCCACTCCCCAGCCACGAGCATGTAGTGAGTACTCATCTCACAAGAGAAACTGAAGAATATGACTTCTTCCTGATATTCTACTGTTAACTCACAACTGCGAATACCAGAGGAGGTGCCAACTGCCGAGAACAATTTTCATCATGAGATCTACCCAAGGACAAACAGTTGATTAGACAACAAAACCAGTGACAAGACAGGCACACGGCGCCTCAGCCTGCCCTACCTGTGCAAGTATTTCATCCAGCCACGTCGCATGATGCTGTGGATTGGCTAGCAGCCACTTGATAGCAGCGTTGTAAACTTGCTTTTCGTTTTCAATATTCAGGTCACTGGAGGACAGGAGTTTATGGAGGTGCTGTGGTGACACACTCACAAAGTCTTCGCACTCCACCACTTCTGTAAAGTGTTCGCAAGCATACTGATCAGCCATGTCCATCAAGTCAATGCGGTTGTGACTCTCCGCAAATGCCCTGACTGCCAGGCAGTTGGAGGGATGGAAGTGCAGCTTCATGTATTCACAGCACGCCTTTGCTACCAGTTCCACCTGAAGAATGCAAGCAGCGTACAAGAGAGGCTGGACGTTATCCACTGTCAGAGTAATCCGGGAGGAGTACACAAACTTCACCAGGTCTTCTATTGCATCACCATCAAAGTCCCTGATCTCGATCAATGTCTGCTTGGCTTCAGCCATTTCCGAAAGAAACATGGCTCTAAAGTAAGGTATAACACAAGCTAGCACCAGTTTGTGGCAGGAGATAAGCTTTGGACCAACCTGAAAAAAAAGAAGAAAATAACCCTCAGTCTTTCACTGGAATGTCAGTTTTGGCTACGATAGGACGGACAGTTAAGCCGAAATAAGAATCCTGAACTCAATATGCATTGAGCTACTGTATTTTGTTCAAGCAAAATAACTCCATCTGCCCTGTACTTCTGACATCAGATCAACGTATCCCAAGCAGGTCTGAGTTGTAACTTGGTCACCAGAGTACGGCAAAATACAAACACCTAGATAGAGATGCCTCAGATCCAACAGGTATTCTATGCTTTCCATACCCCTGCCCAAATTCACAGCCTCCTCCAGCGTACGTATTCATAGCTTAATCTTCAGGCTGTTAAATGCAATGGATGTGTGACAATATCTCCTTTAGTGTAACATCGCAGAGCTCTCCAGCTTCAAAGAACTGAAGGAGAGAGCTGTGAAAATCCTTCCAAGCCTCATTTGCTTCAAATACAAAGATGTCATCTTCACCGTCACTGTTGGAAGACCTAGGCTGCTGCTGCTGCTGCTGTTGCTGCCGCCTTTTTCCCTTTATCAGATGTTGTTTTGCCTGCTCTGGAACCATGGATTCTGAAGCCATTGGCTGTTTCTTCTTGCACTGTGTCCATCTTCAAAAATTCATGCCAAGACAAAATCCAGCCCATCAGGAGTCAAATCCTAAAATGCAGTTAAATTCTGTTCATGTTCCTGTTTGGAAAAAAAAAACAAAACCCAACACAAAAAATGATGAGACATTAGGTACTGGTAGTACCTAACAATTTGATTACATGTTATAAATACTACCTATAACCTTACTTGGGGAAGGTGGGAGGAGAAAGCAGGGAAAAAAGACCCACAGTCAAGAACCCTACGCAGGTACCTTTAGGAAAAGCCATTGTTTGTGAACTTGTTGCCCACGCTTCTTGAAAAAAAGACAAGAAAAAGAAAAGGCAAGGATGTATCCTCCAACATTCCTGATCTCACTGCTGTGGATGGCAGAGGAACAAAAGCGACACGGCCCACACACAACCGTGTTTCTTTGGTCCTTAAATAGCATCTCTCATCACTGCTGCCATAGACAAACTATTGATCTGACCCCGATGGGTATTTTGTACATACTTATTACTCAGCTTTCCTCGGTCTCTTAAAAAGCTAAAGCAATCCTTAAGTGTTTTATGCATTTATGCAAATGTAAGCAAAATATAAAAAGCTTCTACAGAATTAGAGAACAAGAATTTACACTTACAGAAAAATCTTGGAATGAAAATTATTTCCTTTTATCTAGCAACCTTATTAATCCAACAGATTGATAATTAAAGCATGACAATGAGGAGCAAGTTTGCTCCTGCTTGCTAGCTTTTATTTTATACTGTTTACCCAGCTTAGCTGAAGATATTTAAGGTGTCTAAGTTTTATACAGCTCGGACTAAAGGAATTGTAGCCATACTAACATCATAGCTTTCCCAGGGCTGAAAGACAAATCAGGGATACCACAGACAATGGGGAGAAGTTTTTTTCTGCTTCTGCCACTCGAGTATTTTACTCTTCCTGCTACTGTGAGCTTCAGTTAGGTTAAGATTTAAGTCCAGCTTTTTATTTGGAAAAAAAAAAAAAAAAACTTAAGCATTAGGGGAAGAGCAAATATTTTTCCAGTTCAGTAGCATATTTAAGTTTCAGCTCTGTGTGCCTAGAACTCATGAAAGCCACCTCAGTGAGATTTAGGCCATGCATCCACACGTTTTGTGGAAGATTATGAAGTCCACAAGAAAAAATGAAATACTGTTTGAAAGCATGGAGTTACTGATCCAGCTTACAAGCAGGAGTTCTGTTAGATTTTGGCAAGGAAAGCAAATGGATTTGTAAGGTTTTAAGACAAAGTCTCTGGAGAGGGTATTTAGTAGCGTGTTCCTCTCTTACGCTGGCTACGAAACTTTGGTTTTCATGTTTTCTGGTTAATTTATTATGCATTCATTCTTCGTTTTATGCTAAGAGTTGATGATTGCTGTAGTTCAGTGATTTCTGCTCATGGACTCTGGTGTTGGAGGAAGTGGACTGGCTGAAGCAACAAAAAAATTATTCTACAATAAAAATGTAAGTCGCATGTCTAGGAGCAGACTTGACTTTCTTCTGGGATATTTGGAAAGCGTCCATGCTAAATTTAGAACTCCTCAGGCATCGGTACTGGAGAAAAAGCAGGAAGTCATACTCATTTCTGCTGTAGGTCACAGGGTTGTTGCCAGCTCCTCGTCCTGTGCAGTGACAAGGCTGTTGGCTGCACTGGGCCAGGCAGGTTAAAGTAATATCACACGTGCCTAGAATATTCACTGATGGTGCTGTAAGCAAGGTAAGTATTCTTCCTTCAAAAGATACCTAAGAGAAAGATCTTACTTATTCCAAAATCACAAACTAGTTCACAGATATTACGGATCACAGGATATTTACATAGTTTATAAGAAGGAATACCTTTTCCTGCTGAAAACTTAATTTCTACTATGCCAGATTTGACAAATTCCTATACTAAGATGTTTTTATAGTTAGCTAGGGGGAAAAATCTTGATATTTTGGTTCCCTTAACTTCAAATTAATCCTCAACTACTGGTATTCACCACCTTTGCTTTGTTTAACATTCCCTTTGAAGAAGTCACTATTATCATTGAGATATAAGCTTCCGAGACAACCTACTTAAGTTACAAAAGTGAACATAAAAAAGCAAGAGGAAAAATGAGAGAGGTTGAAATGCTGTACAAGGGTTTTGAAAAGCACCATGTATTATTCATTCAGAGGTCAGATATAGCATCTTTAGCCTACACTTCCAGGGAACTCTTGCTTGTTTTGGTCCTTAACTGACAGTCTCACTTCACCGCTCCCTAGCTACTCACACTTAACGGTATTTTTACAGCCGAGTAGAAATGCTGCTTACAGATAGAACTGCCACTGACTACTAAATGATAGTTTGCAGCTCCCAAGTCGTAAGGTTTTCCACCTGGCATACATGCTACATTTATCCTTGTACTTTAAGTACAACTGCACATACGCTTTCCAAAACTATTCTGTGTCTCAACGTGAAAGAGGCTGATGGTGTATGTTTTACCTATTCTGGGTATGCCATTGTAAACACCAACACAAAACCCACACAATAAGTCTTAAGATAAATCAGTGCTGTTGGGGTGGCTTTTTGTGTGTGTTTTAAATCAACTGAGCAATAACACAAAATTCAAACATAACTGCTTTTAAGCAGTTTTTTCAAAACCAAGTCATCGCTTTCTTTTGTTTCTAATCTTTTAGCTACAAGCAATTAAAAAAACCCCGATCTGTAGTTCAGAGTACTGAGGCAAAAACAGTGCCTGGAACTAGGTTCGTGCATGCATGGAGTATCATGACACAATCTTGCCTATTTGTGTGCTTTCTAGGGAAAATGAAACTTGCTGGTAGCAAAACATACTTTGATTGCATTGGAGGTTTTCTTTGTATCTTTTTGAAAAGCTAAAATACCCCGTTCATAAAGTTTTAAAAATTATTATTTTCAAGTTATGCAAGTATCAGGTGCAGTATAAGAGTCACTTCAGATTTGCTGGAATCTGTAGGAATTCATCAATTAATCTCTCTGAAGTAACTTCCTCAACTGCATTTTCCCAGAAGGAAGATGAGTATAGCAGTGCTGCCTGAAATGACTCTGAATTGTGTGTCCTTCCCCACTTCATTATCTGGGCAATGCACTTGCATTATCAGAGGTTTCCAAAGTGTTGTACCTACAGTAGATGTTAAATGGAAGCACACAACTTCTTTGTCAAAAAAACCCTGAATCAAAATAAAACAGCTCCCCCCCAAAAAAAACTCAAAATATATGGTACATCTTTTTTTCTTTTTTTTATTTAAGCTTCCGCAGGTAGAGATTTCTTCTTGGCTGAGGTCATTAGTAGTGAGGAAAAAGGAAGTGGGTGATTTTTTTTTGTGCAACTACCAAGGTGGGGAGAGGGTGGATGTGGGATTTAGGTCATGCTGGTCTGAGCTGTTACGTTGAAGTTACATTGAACAAAAAGGTTTGAGTGAAGTCCTTTTCAGACAACTTCAGTTGTACCTAAGAGTACTTCAGGCATGTTGCCTTGTAGCACTGTCTTAACTTTGAGATGATAGGTCTTTGTAAAAACATTACTTGGCCTTCATGATCCAGTTGTGCGGGTTGGTGAACTGGAAAAACATATATATTGCAAAAATTATAAAAAGGAGAGAATGTGGCAGCGTCTCACCGTTTTAAGAGCATGTTGCTTGTTCTTTAGTGACTGAGAGGCTTAGAAGTCTTATTAATAGTAGTCTCTGCATTTTTCTGTAGTCAAAATTTATTTAATGGCTTTGACTTTGTTTATCTAGCTTTTTGGCCCAAAAACCTTAAAACCAAACTTATCCTTGACATTGTGAAACATCTGTTATGCCAATTAAGTCGTGAATCCTCATCAAAAAGATACCTGAAAAAAGTCTTTATGACCTTTTTAAACCTCTTCTCTTTGCTTTTTAAGCTTGCAAGTAAGGAAGTCATCTGTTAAATTAGCCTTGCAAAACTTATTATGGAAATTCATCAGTCCAGATTCTGCTCCCATCATATGTTATTGTTTGAGAATAATTTTCAATTTGCCCCTTAAATTATTGGTCACGTAATGGGCATGAACCATGTTAAGGTCTGTGTCTAGCTGTTCCCTCGGATTTTTCTGGATAAGCGCTGCAAATTACAAAGGCGGCAGTTTCTTCAGCCTGCTGTCTTAAAGTAGTTTTCTGTCTTTCTGAACGAGATTTCTTTCCAAGTTACATCCATTTATTTAGCCTCTCCGGAGTCTGCGGGCCTGCATCAGTGGAGGAACTGGGCTGGAGTCTTAGGTCAGATGTGAGTACCTGCTTGCAGCTGGACATGTGCGGCTGGCTCTGGTGGTGCTTCTGCTAGAGGAGATGGTAAATGGAGAAGCATGCTGCCCTGCAGACCTGTTATTGAAGCGCAGCATCAGTTTGGGTAGGAATGTTGGCATTAAAAAGCAAAACGAAAACAAAAACCCAGGGACTCAACGGTTCTGGATGTCCCGTGATTGCGCTTGGCCTTGGCCGTCAAAACGTTTTGTGAGTGGCACTTGGAGGCATCTGCATCATTCCCAAACCGACAGTGAGTATGAAGGTGGCATGAGGAAATCCTAGCTGGAGATTGTGCAGATGTCAGTGTCAGCCAGCAAATATGCACAGGGCTTAAATCGAGTTGTCTGTGGGGAGTACGATGTACTGTTCCCTGTAAAGGCTGTCAAACTGCTAGCGGGGATAGACAGCAACATGTAATATTTGATCTTCTATGCCCACAGTCCTCAGTGGAGCTGATCTCGTTTCAGTATTTCTTTGGCTTTATGGCTTTTCAACTCTTCTTCTTTGACCAACGTTGTATTTCTCCTTAAACTCTTCTCTTCAAAGTGGCAAGGACAGCCCTTGCTGCTGGGTGGCAGTTGTGGTTTAATGGTAGTTTACAGGCTGAAATACAGCTGACATGTGACTTGTAGGGAAAAAAAAAAAAAAGGAGGAGGGGGGCAAAACATTACTCAGGGTGCAGAAAAGCCCAACTCCTTCAGGCGCTGGACGGTTAGCTTTGTAAGAGTCACTGCAGCTGGGACAGAGTGAAAGGGTGCACGCCCGTCCTCTCCAGGGCCAGCGGGTTTGGGGCACAAGGACTGATGGGCTGCAGTGGCAACTTACGGTAGAAATGACAGTTGCACACCTACCCAAGAGACAGGAGGGCTCCCTGGTGCAGTCAAATGGCCCTGACCAGTTTTGTTGTGCTTTTGGCACTGAAAAGAAATTTTCTGTGCGTGTCCTGAACAGTCTGTGATTTTAATCTCTCGAGCAAACGTTTCACCGTGTATTTGATATGGGTGTTGCAAGTCCATTTGTGGGCAGCAGTTTTGTTTGCCTATTGCACACTTTCCTGCTGGTGAAAGCGTCATTCAGTTTTTCAGTCTTAGGGTGCCGCAGGATGGCAGAACAGAGACTAAAGATGCCTGAAAACCTGTCCTCTTCAGGGAGAGACTCTAGTAGGGGCATGGGCTTCCTAGCGTGTCCTAACTCAGTGGCTGTGGGAATAAACTGCTGGGCAAAGCTGAAAGCAATCCTGACAAAAGTAAACCTTATGTTCTGTACCTCCAGAGCTGCACGTATTTTGGGGATACTTGTGTCCTTTAAAAACAATAGAGGTCCTTGTGCTGCTGCTGCAGACTTCTGCAGTACTTGTGCAGTCGTGCGTTTGCTTTCCTTTAAATTTTGTGCTGCGAAGAAGAAAGTGGTTTCTGCTAAGCCACCGGACCTGTGAAGAACAGCAGACAGTCACTGAACAGTGCCCTTCGGGCTTATGATAAATCCTCCTGGCAATTGCACTATGAATACTCATTGTATGTAAACCTGTATCAATTTCAAAGCCTCTTCAGGCTTATCTGAAAGAACTTCAGGAAGGGCTGTGAGTTGTTTGGCAAGGATAAGAGAGGTCCAAACTGGCTGTTGCAGATATTCTCTGATTCGCAAGTTAATTGAATTCCACTTTTGTCATCAGTTATCACTTTATAAAACTCGAGTTTCTGGAATGGGAGAAGCAAACGGATTTTGATTTGTTGCAATTGATCCATTGTAGAGAGAGGTTTTTGAATACTTTGTCCAGGTGGGATCTTGATTCGTTATGTTTTGTGGGAAGGTTTTTTACTGTGGTGCTCTCATGGGATATTGCAGGAGCTTTCTGCAGCAATCTGCTGGTTGAACACTGCTTTTCTGTGCCTGCTGTTCACCACTTACTAAATTAAGAAGTAAATTAGGTGTTTGAGCTATCAAGTTAAGCTTGCTGGGAAGAAAAAGGGGAAAAGAGTTTTGGCACTGTGAGTTCTGAAGCTTCCCGATCTCTTGCTGTGTGGTAGAAGTTCCCTGCTGTTTGCTCTCCCTTTCCCCTCCTCCTGCCTGCTGTGGGGGGCTTCTGCAAGCAAGATCCCAGCCCCTTGCCTTCATTCGTGTGACTTATCTGGCCGTGCCTCAGCTTCTGTTTGTCTCGAGGTGAGTAAGGTCAGATGCAGCTATCCGTGCATGATTTTCTGAAGAGAAGTCAAATCTTTGTCAAATGAGCGCTGCCTCAATGAGAGCCTTTTGTAGACATAGACAAATGAGGTTGCAGGGAAAAGAGAAGATTCCTCACCTGCTCTCGTCCCTCCAATGCAAATAGTGCAGCATATGGGAAACAGATGAGTGACCTTTCTGTGAGAGTGTGAAGGATGACACTTTTTGACTTGATTAAAGTGTTTGCTTGCTCTGCTGTTTACCTTGATCTGGGGAAGATCCCTCTGATGGGGCACTGTAGCTCGCTACCCTCTTCCTTTAACACAAGGATCGTCTCAGTGGCCTTTCCCTTTTCAGCGGTTATGCTGATTGCTGAACATTTCCATTGAATCTCTTGTTTATAGGCAAGAAGCTGGTCTTGGATGCACTTTGCTCATTTTAACTACTCAGCCCTTTGGTTATTTTTCATTCCGATTTCCTTTGATAGGAATGGTTGGGAAAGGATGTGTAAACGACATGTGCTTTCAAAACACATGCGTTGCTAGTAGATAAGCCGATCCATCGAAGTGAAGTGGTGTTCCCTGCGGCCAGGTGGCGAGTCAGTGCGTGGAAACAGTGCAGGTCCTGCTGCAGAGCATCCCCAGCACCTAATTCTGCCAGGGGCATGGGAAGGAGGGCCCTGCTGCTGCGTCCTCTCCCACCAGGCACAGCCTGGGCATGGGGCAGGTGGGTTCTGTCAGGGGGCATCGCCGCTCGCCCTGGCTGTGCAGTTACTCTCGTCCCCACGTGCCTGAGGAGCAGGAGGCGTTCACTGTGCTTGTCCCAGCCCCTGCGCCTTGCCCAGCGGTACCCACACTGCTGATGCGTGGTGTCGCACGTGTGCAGGAGGGTGTCCTGCCAGGAGCCGCTCAGTGGTTTTGCTGATACATTAAAAGCAGATTTATGTGTTTGCACAGGCTGCAATGTCTGCTGTTTGTTATATAACTGGCAAATACCAGCATTGCCTTCGTTTTGTGCTCTTCCCCAGAGCTTTGTTGTGCCTGGGCTCGGGAGCCTGGTTGAAGGCAGCTGTGGGCGCTGCTACGGCTGTTGCCTGGTTCCCTTCAGGTGGCACTGCTGGAGTGCCAGGGCACCAGCAAAGAGATGGCCTCCTTTCAGAGGTCCTCATCACACTTGCGCTCGGGAGTCCTGGCCCATGCCAGGTGGGCACGTATGTGGTGGTCACTGCCTGGGCTCCAGTGAAACGGGTGGGGGAAGCACAGGGGCAGTCCCTTGATCGAGGTCATCTGCAGACTTTTCCAGAAATCACCATGTTGTTCCTACTCAGCAGTACGTTCAAGGTTTTGTTCTGAACTGCGCAAGTTACAATTGTATGCTTTTCTATTTTTTAATATCAGTTGATGTTCCCACGAGCCCAAGAGCTGGCATTCAAGGGTCTGGTGTGTGATTCCTCCACTTAAAACCACCTCTGCTTTGCCCTCTCCAAGCTTAGGGCTTTGTACTGGCTTCTTTTTCTGCTGAAAGCACATGAGTTCGTAGAAGAACGTGAGCCATGAAACAAGAGGAATCCTGCCAGCTGAACGAGCACCACTGTTGAATGAGCTGTTTCACTTTCCTTCTTTCTAATCTTTCTTAGAATGTATCTTCTACTAAAGACTTGAAAAGAACAGGCTTTGTAGAAGTGCATTATTAACTGGCCTTCTGATGGGGCCTTTAATTCTTACTAGGATTTTATTATTAATGGGCTTTCATGAAATTTATAGAACTGTTGGTAAGCCAGTGTTTAATGAGTGCATCTGTGTCTCATGTCAGTTGGTAAAAACAAAACAAACTCATGCTGCTTCCCTCTTTTTTTGTTGTAGCAAACCTTCCCCAGTGATGTCCACTCCAGCGAAGAAATTTTGAAGGTAGGTGCTCTTAAATAATCAGTCTCTGTGGTTGCTTATATTTTGCATGCATTAAACTAGCGTGTGGGGAAAGAATGTCATTCTGTTTCTGTTCTGTCAGTGGATGTTGTAGTCACTAAAAGTGGTGTATTTTGGGATATGCCGTGGAGAAGTAAAGATAAAAGCTTCAGATACAGGTGGAGTTGGAAGACCAATAATGGTCTTCCTATCAGTATGTAAGTGTAATGCAGTGTGGTGCAGTTCAAGAGCAAGACTGACAAGTCATCTGAAACAGCCAGAGCTGCTCCTTTGTCGAGTCAGGGGGTTGCCATTATTGAGTGTGTTTCCTCCAAAGGGGCTGGACATGCTGCCTGCTGTCCATACTGCCAGCCCCAGCAGCATGGCCCTGAACAGGAGCACGCACCTGCATCCGTCCCACCTGCCTGCGCAGGGCACTGCTGCTGCACTGTTTCTTCTTCACTGTAATTATAGTCCATTCGTGCAAAGCTAAGGCAGCTCTGATGCAAAACCGTCTCCGTAACTTTGTGTTAGAGTCGGCTCTGTGAGCAGTGTGCAGGCTTCCAGTAGCTGGCTCTGAGTACATGTCACCCATTCACTGTGCAGGGTGTGAAAATGCACTGGGACCTTTAATAAAGGTCTTCAGTAAAAAACACTTTAATAAAGTAAGAAATGGCTGGTCGTTCTGATACTGAGAAGACAGTTCCTTGATGTCAAATGCTGTTCTGAGACACGGGAGTCCTAACAGGTGTTTGGTTTCTGTGATTCGCTTCCCTCACTGTTGCTTCAGGTTGCTTCAGATCCTGATGCCTTTATTGCTCTCGAGAAGCTGTTCTTGAGGCAGTGTTGTAGCTGAAAGGTAGTTGTGCACAGGTGCTCACTAGCTGCTGTGCACTGGTTGGTATTGCAGCACAAGTACTCCTCCTGGAAATACTGCATCATTTTGTGTTTCACAAGACATCCTGTCTTCTTGCCTTGTGTGCAACGCATAACACTATTTTTGTAGCAACCACAGGGAAGCACTGACAAATGCATGAAGAGGTGTAGTGCAGTATATTGAGGAGTTTATAATCTACTGAAAGATTGGAGAGCTAGTCAGTGAAGCGAGCAATGAGCTGAACAGTGGGAGGGGAGAAAAGAGAAGGCAAGGGTGGTAACAGTGCCATCAAATAGTCACTCAGGTTAGTTGTAGGCTGCTTCCAAGTTTTGCACAGAAACCCCTGCAGATTGCTCTAATCCCTTCTTATAGAGCCAAAGGTAGCAATGTGGTTTCATTCCCTATGTATCTTTGCGTTTCATGTTGTTCCTAATAGATAAGGAAACTAGGGACACTCCTAAACTTTCATATTTGTGCCTTGTTGAAAAAACGGCACTTGTAAATTATGGCACAGTAGACTTTCAGGCTTCAGTCTATTTCATGCCAAAAGTACAAAGATGCACTTTGTACCGACACGTTTCTCATAATTTTTTTTTTTAAGCCCCTGAGCAAACTGCGTGTGGTGCATGCTCATCATGAGATGTGTTCCGCACGAACATAATTCCTAACTTTCATTCACCTGTTAGTGATGGTGGGTGAGAGTGAGGGCAGGGGAACAGGGCAGGAGAATTCCTGAAGACATAGCACATCGGGCAGTCTCTTTCTTTGGTTTGAAACTACGTCCCAGAGCTCTGCGTCAAAGATGTCTTGGTCGGTCGGAGCAAAAGCCAATAGTCCAGGCAGAATAGCGTGGGGAACGGCTGGCAGTCAGCACTCTCTGGCTGACGTCCTCACATTATGTGAAAAGCCTTTTGGAGTGTTGTTGCTGTAAGGGGTTATAAGAACTTCTGTGAACAGGAAAGTCCTGTGCTTTGAGGAACCCCAGAACTACTCATACAGGTTTTATTTACTTTTCCCTTTATTAACTGTGATAGCTGTAAGACTGAGGCCTAATCCTACAAATACAATATGTACTTAACTCTCTACGAGCTTCACTAAGATTGCTCTTACTTGGGCAATGGGAGTATGCTTGCAGAAGAGGAGCAAGTCCTCTCCATGGTCTGGCTGCTGTGATCAAAGGAGGGTTTCTTGCTGTGGTACCAGCTCAGCTTTACAATCGGGTCAATAAGGACTTTATGGGAAGATCTGTATGAACCTCTTAAGCTTAAAACCTCACCTGTGTGTATCAGCGAAAAATACTGTAAGCCGCTTCTCTCAATCTCTTTCCAGGAAATGACCCACTCATGGCCACCTCCCCTGACAGCTATTCATACGCCTAGTACAGCAGAGCCTTCCAAATTTCCATTCCCAACAAAGGTAAAACACCCTCTTTTTGCCAGGGTTTTTGATAAATTAGAGGAACTCTTTCCGGCTCTTGCATGTGTTTTCATCTGATTTTGTCCCTCTTTCATAGATAAAGGCTGTTAGGAGATATTATCTTTAGAAGTCAGATAAATTAAAGCACAATGGATCTTGAGTTGTATAACAGCTGCTTGCAATGTATCATTTTACTGAGAATTAGATCAGATTGTGCTTCTGAGTAATTGGTTTTGAGTGGGCTATATGGTAGTGTAACTGTCTTTCCTCTTTTTTATTTTTTTAAGCAAGATTTGTATTTTTAGAGTTGAAAGACGTTTGAGCCAGAGGGGGATGAATGAATTAATATTTCAATGACTTACACATTTGTTACAATTGTGGGCTTGAAATGTGACTGCTTTTCCGAAACATTTTAAGCATCTCATCTCTGTTGCCGCATAAAAACCATTTCATCTTTATTGCCAACAAAAATACTTGCTGACTGTGTTAAACAGAAGTGTTTGGCAGCTCTTATAATTTTTTTTTTAATATTTCTTCAAAAATGCACATACCACTGATGTGCTAGGAACCCATTTTTGGTGGCAGTAGCACGTATCACTTCTCTGTCCATCTTAAGCTATGTCAGGCCAGCTTAGACTATTGGACACTTCAAAGTCATACTTTGACAAGTTAGTCAAAGTATTTATTACAGTACGTAACCAATATGCTGCTATTAAGAGAGAGCTGATTTATTTTATTCTTAATTTGCACTTTGTCCTTTCTTTCTAAGAATCACAGCATGTTGGATCTGTAGCACAGAATCAGAGTAAGTAGAAATCCAAAGAAAACACACTTAATGTGTGTATTGACAGATAGTTGTGTGTTGTGTGCTATACGTTGAAGTGAACATCAAATGTTTACATTGATTAAGGAATTTAATTCAACGTTGAACAGTGATGAATTTAGAAAATGCTTAAGAAATTGCATACACTCATTACCTAGAAACTAAGACAGCAGTTCAACAGAGAGCAAGCAGTATTTCGTTAGGAAACCCTGTTTGGAGTGATGAATAATCTTAATGGCAAACAATTGCATTCTGGAAGAAGGTGACTTTCTAATCTGATGCTCAGAGACCATAGGTTAAAATACCTACTTTAGTGTGAGGCAAATAAAAGCAACTGATTCATTTTTGATTTACAGAACAGTATGAAGCACCTTCAAAAACATTGCCTATTTCTCAGCCGAGAACATCGTAAGTAACCAGACTCAGTTCCCATCTCTACTGTGCAGTTATTTAAATGACCCTGGAATGAATTACAGTTTGGCTTACTTGATGATTCTGAAGATTAAGGCTTTACCAGTCTGATTTTTCTCAGAAAATTTCAATGCAGGGAATTTTCACCAACAGAAACATTACTGTTTCATGATTATAATGACTGTGTTAAAAACAAAACAAAGCTGAAGAAAAGAAACCCAACCATTAATGTACCTGATTTAAGGTTTTTTTCTCTTCTAATATTATTTAATATTATGTAGCTGTGGCTACATAATATCTTGTCACACTTAGTGCTATTCAAACTACTAATAATTTATTAAACTGACATAAACGATAAGGGATACAAAATGAATCTGATCTGTTCTGCATATAATTTTGAAGCTTGTGGGGGCTCGTAAAGCTACAGCTACCAAAACTGTGAAAACTAGGGGTGAAATTTTAAAGCAATTGTATGATAGAACTTTCTGCAATTGTGCAAGGAAAAGTTTTCTAAAAAGTGTTGTCTTAATTCTGTTTTCATTTTTAAAAGCAAACAAACAGGCAAAAACTTAAATGTTGACTTTCTAAAAACCTCTATTTATATTCTAAGAATGTTAGCCTGTTGCAAAGTGGGGTGAAGATGAAGTTTCTAGAGCTTTTTTAAATAGTATTTTAAATATATTTCTACTTTTCTTTATCTAGTTATTCTTTTTCCTATCATGTTACGTTTTCTTTCAGAAGAAAGCTTCTTAGAATTTGAGTCTCAGTCTAAGATGTTTATGCGTAATCACTGCAAAAGCTTTACAAGGCTAGGAAGGAGTGCCAACTAATAAATGAATCGGTCCAATAGAAAATTTTAAGTTGGTGGATAAAATAACTTGGTACTGTCCTTGTAGGTTAATAATTAATTAGGTTAATAATTATCTATTAATTAGGTTAATTACAGAAATTGCTTGAAGGTAGTTTTGTGTGGGCTGACATTAGTCTTTCAGGATTAACCTGGCCAAATTGGCAGCATTGATAGCCCTGAGTAACAAATAGAAATCTTTCCATGTCTGGAAAGCTAAGGCGTCCCTGGGCAAGGCAATTGCTGAACCATTAAATGCTTATCAGTCCATGTGATATATAAAGATCTCATGTTCCATGGAAGGCTGCAAACTACAGACCACAAAGCTTACTCCATGTGTTTTCCTTTTCCTTATCGTGAACAATTTAATTAAAAAACCCCCAAACTGGGCCAGTCACAACTAAGAGGAAGAGCATCTCTCCGTCTTGTTTGAGATTGTAGAATTTTGCATTCAATCTCTGTAAGATCTGTAAAACAACCCTTTTTATACTGTTCCAGCATCATGCAGAGGAGCCCACCCTCACTGGGAGCAATCAGCTACTCCCTTAATCCATTCTTTATTTTACTCCTCCTTCTTCCACCCCAGCTTGCTCCTCCTGAACAATTTCTGGCAATTTTCACTGCAGTATTAAAAATACTAGTTTCAACTGCAGCAGGCTCTGCCTTCCTCCTCAGCTACCCTACAACCATCATCTTTATTTCAACTGTTCTCAGCTGCTTGTAAAAATCCCCCTAGAACTGTAGTCAGTTTTCCAGGTGGCAGAGAGAGAAGAGGCTTTCACTGTAAACAAGAATCTGAAAATACTCCTTTCTTAGCCCAAAGGTCCAGAATTGTAAATATGGCATGGTACATAGCTCTGTCCTTAGCCAACATCCCCTCTCTGCTCGGCGTCCTTCTGGGTACTTCAGAGCCAGCACTCATCTGCCCAGGGACATGCATACCCACAATCGACGACGGCAGTTGAAGCAGGAGGAACAGGGTGGTTTAGGTTTACGTCCCAAATGGAATTAAGCAAGATTTGCCCAAGAACTTCCTCTACATCTTTCCCTCGAACTCATGCGTCCCTTCTTTTTTGTTTTGTTTTTGGTTTCATTTGCACAACAGGGCTTGTTTTCTTTGCTGTTTAACGCACACGTGACTGTCTGAAAATTCAGCTGCCTAGAGTAGCTTGCATTACAAAGTGTAGCTGGCTGAAAACAAACAGCGTTTGTGCTGGTTAATTAGAAGTTGAAATCCCAGTGCCTCTGTGTGCCCAAATTAAGCATTCAGCTTTACAGAGCATGCAAGGGTTTCCCAGATGGCTTTCATTCTTGAATAGAGCCCCGAAGTTAGCACCTGGCTACACTGGAATGGAAGCAGCCCTTCTTTTAAGAGGGGAGATGCCAAGCTCTTTCTTGGTGATGCATCTTTAACCTGGCTGGCAGAGAGGGACCAGCCTGTGCTTTCAGTGGGGTTGTTTGGCAAGTGATGTTAATTTTAGTGCTGCTTCTCGCTAAAAGAGCTCTTTTTAAATAGCTTTACAGGGAGATTGATGGTGTGTATATAAGCTGCAAATGAACAGGTCCTGCGAATGAAAACTCGGCATCTATTAACTCCTGAGCTAATTAAAGCATTAAAATTATTAAAGCAGATTTATTTTCTTTAACTAGGCTATTTAACAATTTGTTGAAACCTTGTTTTGGGGAAACTGGTTTTGTCTATCCTTGTAGAAGTATGACTCATTTAAAGTTTTAGTGTTCTTCCTTCCTTGATCCTAAATTGAACTTAAGTAGTTGCAATGTTCTTTTATGCTGATTTGTTTTATTTACCAGCAGCTCAGGTGAAAAAGGTGATCCTTTTTATTACAAACAGTTAAATCAGATTTAAAAGATCTAGATAGAGTTTCCTTGCATTATTCTCTTAACCTCTAAAAGAAATGCATCTGTAGTCCACAATTCTTAAGGCAAAAGAAAAAATGAAAACATTTTCAGAACTTTTTAGCATCCCTGGAAGTTTGTTCATTATCACCTTTGAAGGATTACTTTCTCTAATGGATTGGGGGAAAAAAAAAAAAGAATTCATTGAGATGCCAACAGACATTTGCCAAACTGCCCAGAAGTGTGGAGAGTGGCTGTATTGTTGCTACCCTTCCTTTTTTCCTATTTATGCCTCAGTGGACTAGCGGTGAGCTTCAGCTCTAGCCCACGTGCAAAGTTGGCACAGGCAGGATTGCTGCAGACTGCATGCCATTTGCCTTCTGTAGGAAATTCGGGGGCCTCATTTTCCAAGGTGGTGTCTCATAGTGATTCCTGTCAGTGTTTACTCTAAAGAAGAGGGAAGAGGTGACTTCCACTGAGAAGGTGTGTGAGGAACTGAGGCAGTGGAGGCTGGGAGATGGAGGAGGATAGTCACAGGGGAATGGCAAAGGCAAAATGCCTGAACAAAGAAAGCGCGTAGGTCATCATGAGTGTAATCAGACAGCGCCTTTGTGGCACTGAGAGCCTCTTCTGCATCAGAGAGAGGTACTTGGGGACTGTGGGGTCAGTACCTTTGCAGGAGGTGTCACCTATGCAGGAGGGGTTGGCTCCGTACTGGTAGACAAGGAGACCTTTGGGGTTTCTTCATGCTGTCCTGCTCCATGGGCAAGAGTAGATTCGTCCCTTCTGGTTTGTGGAATTATTTGTTTTGAGATCGTGCCAGCTTCAACCGTAAACACGGTCCTATTCCAATGAAAGTATCTCCATGCATGTCAACTGCTTTGGTATGAGTGTAAAAGAATTTATCTAGGTAGTGGGGACAGTACTTAAATAAGGGAATCACTTTTTTATTCAAAGTTTTTACTCCTCTTTTGTCATGGAATCATAAAAGCAAACTGCTCAGGGTCATTAGAGGTGACCCACAGAGCCATAAATCTTTTTCGCTTTGTTCATAATTTGAAATGAAGGCTTAAAAGAGTGTGAAGGTTTCTGTAGTTTTCCTTCTCCTAACAAGCACCAGGAACACTCTCTCCCCACTTTTCCAAGGTGATGTGGTTCGCTGGGGATCTTTCATATTTGTTTTCATGCTATAAAATGTGTTGTCATGAAGGGTTGGAGGCTTATTTTTCTTATTTCTCACAGAGAGCCCTTAGATTGAAATGAGGCTGAAATAAGCAGAGTTTTGACCTGATTGATTAGAACCCCTGTCTCGGTTCCTAAGCGTTTTATCCAGTTTTTGGACACTTGTGTAACTCTCTGGGTTGAGGAGTCAGTCTCCAGCTAGTTTCAAGATTTGAACCACCGTACACTTGAATAACAAGAGTTTTGCCCGTCTGCTTTCCAACTCCTTTTGGGGGTGCCTGCATGATTGCCAAAGTGGGGGATAACAGTTTGGGAGAACTTTGGGTCCCTCCCCACAAATCCTTCCCTTCCAGCCTTTTAAGGACCTCGGTAATGCATTGAAATTGCCAGCAGTAGTTAGCACCTGCATGTAGAGGACTACATTAGGCTTTTTGGAAACATTTGCGGGCAGCCTGCTCTCTACTCTAGCAATAGTAAAAAGAGTTTGTGCCTCCCAACTTGTAAACCACTTTGAGTATCTGAACTGCTCAATGTTATGGTTACTGCTGAGATGTGCACAAGTGTGAAGTTCATTGTGTAGAGAAGAAATAGGAGAAAGGCTTGACCTTGGCATTTACTTATGTATGTGCGATAGGAAACTTCAGCAGCAAAAAGAGAACTCCTGTGACAGAAGAAATATTCACAGGCCCTCAGAGTGTGAACACGCACAGTTTCTGGTGCAAAGACGATGCTTTCTGCCCCTTGGGGAGCCAGTGGAGGCTAATAGCGTGCTAATTTCTTGCTATACAAGGAGCAGATAGATTTCTTCCACGCCACCTTGCGGTCTTAGTGCCTAGGTAACTTTTCTTCGCTGTGTTAGTGTGCTAGGTAACCATTGTTGAGGAGCACTGCCCTCGTAGAACTTTGTCTCAGTTGCCTGTAGATGGCAGCCGATGACACTGACCTCCAATTGCGCAGCTCCTGAGATCGACTGGAAAGCACAGTAAAACGTTGAGGTTGTGTGTTGTCGTTTTATCATCCATTCGGGTAGTGAGAGGGTTTAGCAGATTGAGCATGCCAAATGTTCAAAAAGGATGTGGGAGGTTGGTTTGTTTTGGCAAGTGCAAACCAAGTCTTTTTCAGTGTCTGCTGCTTGAAAATGTGTCTGCCTTGGCTGATATTTATCTTCTGGTTGTCTTTCAGAATGCTCCAGGACGACCTGCAGCTCAGTGATAGTGAAGAGAGTGGTGACGACCAAGTCAGTTTTAGATGTTTTATACACTAGGCACACAGACATCCCTTTAAATCACCACAACTTGTTGCGTTGCTCCGAGTTCCTTACGCTAACCTTTCCTCCCCCTCTCCTCTTTGTTTTTGTGAACAAAACAGGTTGTTGAAAAGCCACCTTCTTCACTTGCTCCTCCAAGGTACAGGTTTGTTCCCAAACTACTAGCTAGACCAAATAAGGAGGAAAAACAAAACTACTTTTTGTATATGGGGTAGATAGGTAAGGGTTCCTGGTTTCTCTTGTAGACACAGGCTTTTGTTTCTAGCTGCCTGAAGCTGCTTTTGAAAATTGGCTTGTGGGGGGTTTTACAGAAAGCTCCAATTGGAACTGAGTAATCCAGTCATGCTGGATTTTGCCTGTGAACCGTAATTTTATTTCCCCAGCTCTTCTCTTTTTTTTCTCCTCTTCCCGTCCACCACTGTGTATGTAGATCACGCTGGAGCTAATGGGATTTTCAGTTGTAGTAGTGATGGATGTGAATCCAGTTTTAGTTTGGAAGGAGGCCCAAAACAGCCAAGTGAGTGAAGAACAGGAAACGGTTAAGTAGACTCATTGAGGCTCTTTCAGCTCCCTGATAAGGCAGCTGATTGTAAGCAGCTCCTGCCATGTATTGTTAGTCAGAAGCAATATTCAAGGTAGACTCAACAGCCACATGCCAGCATTAGAGGAAGAAAGGTGGAGAAGCCCAGAATTTTTCCTACAGGAGAGCACTGACAGACATTTTTGGCTTGATATCTGTATTCTTCAAGCACAGGGTAATGGTCGACAAAGTCAGACATGCAGAAGGGCATGCCGATTCTTGGCATGATTTCTGCGTCTCTGCAAGCTCTTGAAATAGAGTGTTCTCTTGAGATCAGTCTGGATCAGCAAGGAGCTTGCCTCCAAGTAATACAAACGTGTTGATGCTGATATGGGAAACAGTTTTCAAAGTAAAAAAAATAAAAAAAACCCCAACATTTTGATTTTGTAAGCCCATTTCAAAGCAAAAAGAAGCTGTGCATCAAAGTCGTGGCTCTCCCTCACTTCTATTCATTCCCATTGTCAGTGCTGGAGGAAAACACTTTTGAGTAGGGGAGGGTGTTGAAAAAAAGCCGCTGCTTGACATGGCTGTTAACGAAACAGTTACAGCACCTTGACCAAGTAACACAGATGAAGTGAAAAGGTGAAGGGGAGAATACAAAAAAGAGAAACCATCCTGGAATGTGTGTTTCCATCTTGTTAGCCTTTATTGGAAGTTTTTCTTTTGAGGGTTGGGGCTGTCAGAAAAGCACTTGTCAGTTTCAGTTGTTTTTTAAACTTTGGTTGGCTAAATGCTGCTTCATAGTGTAGCAGTGATGTCCTGCTTATGTATTTGTCTGACTGGGTTGGAGTTGAAGGTTTTATTATTTCCAGAGGTTTTTTATTCCGGTGCTTTATCTTTTGGGTATGGCAATGTATTCCTTTGGCCTTCTCCCATCTCCGCTCACTGCCAAAACATGGGGTTTCAGTTTTACTTTTGAATCTTGCCGTGTCAATATAATAAGTAACCTTCGCCCATGCTGCTTTCTAATGTTAGCTCATGGTGGTCTAGCAGTGCCCTACAGTCCCAGCCCAAGAGTGTGGCATCAGCACATTCCAGCAGCTCGGAGTCAGGGAGCACCAGTGACTCTGACAGCTCTTCAGACTCGGAGACCACCTCAGAGAGCACCTCCAGTGACAGTGAAGCAAACGACCCTGCGAGAGCGTCAGCGCCTGAGGTGAATATTAAAATAAAATGTAGAGGCTGCTTAATACAGCCTCTTGCTTCAGACTCTCTGCTGCCTGAATGCAGTCAGGACAGGAGACCTGAAATAACGTCATCATTCATGTGTCCCCTTGACATCTTTGCTTCATCATCAGACTTTTTTGCCCTTTGCTTCCCTTCTAGAGTTTGTCAATTAAATAATCCTTAGTAACAGCATAATTAGACTTTTACGTGCCTAACCTTGAAGTGTTCCCCCTTCTACTTTGGCATCGTTGTCTAGCACTCCTGGAGGAATTAGTGTCATCGCTGGGGAGACACAAGTAAGGCACAGATGAGAAGCACGGCTTGTCTGGGATGTTTGGGGTGCACCTCTGCCCATGCAGGTTTTCTGAGTGCTGAGGCTATGGGCTGGTTCAGGGTGAGACCAATTTCCTGATATGTGAAGAAGAGCCTTTCTTTTGCCTTAGAAGCACATGAAAGGGAGAATTTTATGTGCAGAAAACAAGTTTTGAGAAGGCATAGCTTTTCTTCTCATATCTAATACACTTCACCTTCCAGCAGTTCAGTTACGGAGTTTGCCTTCTGCAATGCGGTTGTCTTTGGAAGGAAACAGATATTATACTTCTACTCTTTTACCCAATCCTGCCTGCTTTGTTTTGAAAATACTGGATTGCAAGATCCTTCTCGCTTTAGTGAAATCCTAGCTATTTGCCATTGACCATCTTATCCTTTTTTATTCAGCAAACTGTTCATCCATGGTGCTCAAGGAGCAAATTATTGCACATGGCCCATTTGTTTATAGTCAGTTCTTCACATGCAAAAGCACAGACTTTAAGACCTATAGGCAATAGTTCCTCTTTTTTTTTTTTTTTTTTTTTTTTTGAAGTCTCTTACTATTCTTTGTGTTTGGAATACCTAAGGAAAGCCCGTATGATGGTGTAGATCACAAACAAGGTAACCAATGGTAGAAGGTGCTAGAAAAGGATCAGAGTATGCCACTGTCTGCTAGCTACCTACATTATGAACTGAAGTTTGCTAAGTATTTTGGCCACGTTTTTATAGTGTTTAAATTAAAAAAAAATGCTCTTCGGTGGCTAATGAGTTAAAATTCTAATGAAAACAAAGCTGATTTGTGTTGTCTGAAAACTATAATGGAATTTGTGGTTTAATTTTTCTTACGACCCCACGGTAAAACCAAACTGGTTTTTAAACCAGGTTTCTAGATTGACTCTCTGAAACACAGTTGAAGACATGTTTTGTTTATCCACATGTTCTACAGTGAGTTGAGTCTGGATAGAGAAGAAAATTGTGGTAGAAGAGATTCATTAGTCTTGGAAAACCTTTCAGGCTTTCTCTTTTTGGGGAAGAGTTGTGGGACTTCTGAGAAGGGAGAGTTGTGACTGGGGAGAATCGGTAAGGGCAGGAGTGTAACTGTGCCATGATGGTGCCCAAATAATGAGCTACACATTTAAGTGATGCTGACCCATACGTGGTGTTTTCAGAACAGGCCCCAGAGAATAATGCTCCTGCTTTGCAGTTTCTGTTGTCTTTTTTTAGGGTTAGTTGGGTTTGCTTTTCATAGAATCATAGAATGGTTTAGGTTGGAAGGGACCTTGAAGATCATCTAGTTCCAATCCACCTGCCATAGGCAGGGACACCTCCCACTAGACCAGGTTGCTCAAAGCCCCATCCACCCTGGCCTTGAACACCTCCAGGGATGGAGCTTCCACGACTTATCTGGGCAACCTGTTCCAGTGCCTTCCACCCTCAAAGTGAAAACTTTATTCCTAATATCTAATCTAAATCTAACTTCTTCCAGTTTAAAGCCATTCCCCTTCATCCTATCGCTACATGCCCTCCTAAAAAGTTCCTCCCCGTCTTTCTTGTAGGCCCCCTTTAGATACTGAAAGGCTGCTATAAGGTCTCCCCAGAGCTTTCTTTTCTCCAGGCTGAACAACCTCACCTCTCTCAGCCTGTCTTCATAGGAGAGGTGCTCCAGCCCTCTGATCATCTCTCTGCTCTTTTTCTCGTAATTTGTCAGACTACTGTTAGGTTAAGCAGGGCTTGTAGCGACCACATTACGTTATCTGACCGTGTGTCCTGGTTTGAGATAGAACAAAACTAATGTTCCTTTTCAATAATTTTCCTTTTCAGTTTAGTCTGGTCTAACTGAATGCACTCTCTGAAATCAATGGTATGTTTTTCAGACAGTGTCTGCTTCTGGCAATCAAAAAGTCTGATGCTTATAGTTAGTACCAAGGAATAGTATGCCGAGAGGCTTTTGCTTATACTTATCTCTGTATCAACCAGGGTTAGCTAACTTTGTTATGTACCGAGTTGGAAGCAGAAGAGCGGGCAGGAGCGGACAGGACAGATGACCCAAAACTGACCAGCGGGGTATTCCATCCCATCTGCCTCATGCTCATTATAAAGCTGAGGGAGCAAGGGCTCAAGTTCCCTTTTCTTCAGTGGCTGGAGTCGGAGGAGGACTCTGTCTGTTCTGCCTTTGATCCTGATCTGTGTGTTCCTGCACCCAGTTCCTGTCTGCTGCTGAGTCCAGTCTGGGATTTCCCCAGTGCTGGCTGGTGACGTGATTGTCATCCTGGGAGCTCGATATTGGGTTTATATATATTTGTATATATTTCATTATTTTCTTATTAATATTATTATATTTTCTTTTTATTGTTAATATTTCATTAAAGCTGGTTTAGGGTTTTTTTTCAAGCCGTAAGTCTTTCTCCCTTATCCTCTCTCCTTTCTCTCTTCTGGGAAGGGAGAGGGGTTAATAGAAAACATCTGTCATTCATTTAGTGGCCAGCCCAGCCCTAAACTGTGACTCCAGAGGCCTTCAGACCTTGGTCATTGCTCATGCCTTGCTTGACCCAGAGGGAAGCAAGTGTTAAGTTGTGTAGGCAGAGGACTCAGAAGAGGCTGGACTTGATGCGGTAGCCATACAATTTCTTATGGTAAATGGTTTTCTTTTGGTTAAACCACAGGAGCCTGACAGCCTACCTGTCAAACTTCAATGAGATGTGATAGCTGGCACAGCCCCTTGTCCGTTTTGCTGTGTGCAAATAACTTTCCAAAAGCATTGTGAGGACAGCACCTAAACCGTTTTTACAATTGCTGCTTTTTTTAGACGTTGTCTGATTGTGCAACAATGTTGGTTAGTGGCAAACCAAGATGAAGCTTTCATGTAGACTACTCTCTTACTGGATGACAGGTAGGGCTAGCAGAGAACCAGGAGTGCTGTGCAACATATTTGATCCTGTGCAAAAACGAGGTCTGTGTTCCTGAAGTAAGTGTTCATGTGCACATACTAGAGCATCCTCACTGTCTCACGGTCTTTCACTTTCACGCCTTTTTTAACAATAAGGAGGAAATTTTACTGGGTTCTGATAAGCAGTGCTAGGATGGAAATAGCCCATAAAGGCATCAGTGTTGCATCCTTCTTTTCTCTTTTTGTCTGCAGCCTGACCCACCAACTTCTAATAAGTGGCAGCTCAACAACTGGCTGACCAAGGTGAACCCACCAGCAGTGCCAACCAAAAGTCTCAGCGAAATCGCCCATGGGGATGGATGTGAGGAGGGCCAGGAGCAGGGCGATGGCATCAGCAGCAATTCTTCCCACCAGCACGCTGAGCCGAGGGAGCCTCATCACAAAAGCTCCGGCCGAGCAGCCAGGGCTCCTCAGGACACTCATCTGCCAACCAAACACAACTGCCAGAAGTCTCCTGTGCGCACCGAGGAGCCCTCGCTCAGGCAGACTTGTCTTCCTCAAAAGAGGAAGGTGAGGGGTGGAGGGGGAGGTGGGTTTGTACAAGGGCCAAGGTGGTGTTTGAAAAACCCGTGTGGAGAGTTCATTTCTGCTTCATAGGTTGGGAGTGCACCCATTATGCTCCTCCTATAAAGGTGCTATCAAACTTCTAAAGGGAATGCGTACCAAAACTTTCCACAGATGTTTCTTGTTGATCACAAATCCCCTGCTGAGCAAATGAAAAGCCTTGTAAGCTGTCTAACAAATGCTTTGGTGGTTTAAAACATTTTTTTCTGTGTTTTCTTGAAATACTAATTTTCTCAGACACCAAAACCTCAGCCCTCCTATGTCAGAGAGGACCTTTGGGCAGCAGGCTGTGTCACAGCATGCAGCTGGCCAGCCTGCTGGGAGCATTTGTGGGTTTCTCTGCTTTCAGCCCAAGCAGAGCTTTGTAGGGCTGCAGTTCCCCCTCCCCCTGCAACTCCTTGAAAAGCAGCATAGTATCTGAAGCACCTTCCAGACTGTGGAGTCATCTGTGCTACCCATTGAGTGTCTGTTGTGGGAGAGCACCTTGCCTGCAGTTTGTGGGGGTGCCCACAGGGACAATTGACCCAGGCCACCCTGGTCTGTGGTTTTTGGTTTTGTCCATGTATGCACCTTCTGCTGCCTTTAGTCACGCAACCACAGTCAGAGTAGCGTAGTCTTTTCCTGTGTGGAATTATTTATTTCCATGAAACAGTTGTGAAGGCTTGCTTATGCAAAGAGGACTGAATTCGGCAGATGTAAACTGTGTTATTACTAGGGGTGATGGCAGCAGCCCCGTGCCTTTTACTTTTCCATAAATGCAGACTTTTGACTGAACCAGGTTCACTGATAGTAACAACCATCACTAAACCCTGCTTTGGATCTCAGCGCTTGGATAAATATGTAGAAAATGTCTTTGGTTTTCCTGGAGCTGCTGTGGTGCTAGCAGCAATGCTAATGCTTAAAAGATGCGTGTATCCACTAAGGGGATTTGTAGAGTCCTTCAGCGTTAATAGTTGCTTTCCCCTGAATTCCAAGACAGACCTTTATTTAACTGCGATGGTAGTAGCTCATGAGTGTTTTTGAAAGCTAACTGCCAAAGGGGACTGTGGATATACTTCCAGCCAGCTGGTTCAGCTGCACAGAGAGTTGGCTGCAGGTGTTAAGGTGAATGGGTATTCACTGTGGACGTTTCAGTGCCTGTGTAACTTTTTGGTCCTCCTCACAGAGCAGGTGGCTTAGCATGTGTGGGTGAATTACCTTGGTTCCCACGTGGGTTTCCTTTAGTCTTGTCATTTTCTGAGCTTCCCATAGTTGTGGGGAAGAGCAGGAAAATGGTGAAGAAACTTGAGAGACCCCGGCAGTCCCCCTCCTGCAGAGCAGCAAGAGAAAGGTGAACAGGCAGTAAATCTGTTGCTGCTTCTGTTGTCTCAAAGAGCCAAGAGAGGAGCTATTTGATACTAGACGTGTCTTCCCTTGCAGCCTGAGTATCTGATTGCAGGAAAACCCTCCTAAGAGACTCAACATCTGTATTATATCAGCATGCATCAGTGTCCTTGGAGGCTCAGGCTTCATCACAGCCAGTTTGGTCAGGTGCAGCTGTCAGACATCTTTTGCGGCACTGTGGAGCTCAACCTGGGAAACAGTTTAAGGACGTGATCTAGGTGCTTGAGGCTTGCCCTGAGCACGCTGCCAGAGGTAGACTCTGTGCTGAGCATAACCCACTGAGCACCGCCACAGTGACGTAAACCTGGATGTACTCGAGAGAGAGAGACAGAAAGTCCTGGAATGCTTTTGGCTGCCACCAGGCGCACTATGGGTAACGCTGACTTATCAGTGTAGTTTCTTTTACATTTTCTTGGCTTGTAGCAAATTATTCTGAAGTTTTTGATTCAGGTAAGCAGATGAGGATGCTTTGTATTGTTAAGATCTATCGAGTGCAATTTAAAAGTATTATTACCTCTCTGCCTTAATGGTTCCTGTTCTTCTGGTATCAGATTCTTGTTGTTGAAACCAAAAGCCCCTGTGCATCTTGGAAATCTGAGTGATCGAACTCTCCTGTGAATGCAGTTTTTTCCTTCCCTTTGATAAGGCCTATCACAAAACACAATTGCTTGCAGTTCATGACTTTGCCAGGAGGAATCTGAATACATTTCTGTACAATTCATACTGAGTAGGAGAAAAAAAAAAAACACACAACCATCCAGAACAGATGAAATGCTATTTTTCAGCAATGGATGTGCCTTAATTTTGATTACTGTTGGCAACAAGAGGTTTTGCGTTTCCATCCCTGCAACTACAAAATAATTAATCTATCCAAGCAAAAGTAGATAATGTCATTTTAGGATACTTGTCAGTGAGCCGGAAATCTATATCCGCTGTGCTCTGGGTTTCCACTTTGTCAGTTCCAGTATCTTATATTGTCTTTTTTTTTTTAACCAGAATCAGTCAAACTTAGATGTGTTCGTCTGTACTTTACCTGCACATTCAAAACCTGAGTGATTTTCTTTTTTTTTTCTTTTTTTTTTTTTTCCTTTCTTCCTGTTAGAGGGAAGTGGAGAAGGAGATTGATAGGAAGAAAATGAAATCAGAAAAAGAAACAAAACCATTGCAGTCTTCAGCTAACAAAGACTCCCATAAATTGAAGTGAGTATACAGTGGTGGGATGGCAAAAAGATGCATAAAGCTGAGTCTTTCTCAAAAAGGTTAAGGCGAGGAACTGTATCTCCTGTGCTTATGCTTGTGAGTTTGCTTATAACTTAATGTGTCTTCTGAAACTTAATCTGCTGCAGATTTGTCTTTACATCCTGGAACCAAACATGTGGCTATGGGAATATAATTTATTCACCTTTTTATTTGTTGCAGATGTGAAGGTTGGGTGTCACTTATCTATCTTCCTCTGTCTTCTTAACGCTGAGGATTATGGTTCTAATCATTCAAGCATAAGCTGATGTTTCAGTGGCTTGTTGTCTTCCCATACTTGGTTTACAGTGCTGCAAAAGCGTTGAATGTTGTTGCATTTGCCTTGATTTCCTACAGTTGAGATGGGAATGAAGACTTTACTATTTTAAACATGAACTTGTCCATCCTGCAGCTTATGTTGCTGCGTGCTCTGATCCATGTATTACGCATAGCTCAAAAAATCTGTTTATGCTGCAAGAAGTTTAGTTGCCAGTTATGCCCATACTGCTTTTCCTTCTAAGCTGGTAGGCAACCATTTGCACTGCTGTCTTTCAGACCAGATGCAGGAAACAAATCAGTGCAAAAGAATTTTACATTGCTTGAGTTACAAACAGTGTGGTAGACTGCCTGCCTGCGGGATGCAGGAGTCATTTTCCCTTCTGCAAACTACCATGGTGGTAATCTGTCAGCAGATGATTGCCCTAGATGATCTGGGAGGTGGCAGCTGTTCTGTGGGGAGTAGCATGTGCTTGTTCTGCATGATAGTTTAGGGGTTTCAGGGGATGGCAAGAGGTTGAAGATGGTTGAAGATGTCTCTGGTTGAAGATGTCCCTGCCGGGGGGAGAGGGGGAAAGTGTCGACTAGATGACCTTTAAAGGTCCCTTTCAACCCAAACTATTCTGTGATTCTAGGTGAGTAAGACTTAAGAGTTCAAGCATCAGTTATTTCTGCTTTCATGAGAAATGGAATTAGCCTTAAAATGGTTTTAAAAAGGGAGTTGGACTAAATGATCCTTAAAAGTCCTTTCCGACCCAACCCATTCTATGATACTACGAACTTCTTTTTCTTTGCCCATGTCTTCCTCATTCTGGGTTCTGCTGTCATACTTATTTTGGGGAAGTTTGTGCTCTCACTGCATGAGAAGCAGCAGAAAGCTTTTTGTCAGATTCGTGGTACTTCACATGCATTTAAAGCTCTTAGCCTTTGTAAGGTGAGAAGATGAGGTGAACGCGTTTTGCACACAGAGAAACCGAGGTGCAGACAAGTTGAGTTGCTTGATCAGATTCTTGCCGCAAACAGGTGAAATAGCTGAAAGTGTAGCCCTGAAGTCATGACTCTCGTTCCCATGACTGAGCAGAGAGAGTTCTGGCAGCCTCTTGGGAAAGGATATTCTGCTAAGTGTAACTGAATGTCCATAAATTTCGACTTGGTGATTGTTGCTGTTTTCTTAATTGGACAGGTTCTGATGAAAGAAAAAAGTCATGTGTCAATGCTGATACTGTCTGCTCCCTCAGCTGCTTTTGCTGTCACCAGTGACAGGCTTTGAATTGTACTTATCGGCTGGCTGCTGGTGCACACGGTGTCTGTGCTAGGTGGGACCTGTCTTCTCCCAGCTTGACAACACAGAGGTGGATGTGATGGACATTGCAGAACTCTGGTTTCTTCCCTTGCTGCCGTGTGAGGCTGCTAAACTGGGATGCTTCAGAAGCACATAGGTGTGCAGCTCCCCCTTTCTCTAACTAAACCAACATGATGCAGAGCCAATAAGCTTTTTGCAGTGACTGGCCCAAATTTGTATATGGGTGAAACGCACAAAGCCCAATCCAGAAAACAGAGTTGTATGTATAGGTGAGTAAGGGTAGGGAGCATTTCCCTTTTCCACCAAAATCATCTCGTTGTCTTTGTCTTTTTTGTATGTGACCTAATGGACACACAGCCAGCATGCCTTTTGAATCATGAAACTGTGGAATTTCAGATGGCCTTCATGGCCAGGAATTTCTCATTTATTCAGCATAGCATTTGCAGTGCTTCTGGTACGTCTCCTGAAACTTAACCCATAATTTGCATACCAGTGTACTGCCAGCATTTTGGCTAGCTCTTTGCTAGAGCTAATGCTTCTAGGAGCATGTCTTCAAATGGGCAGTGTCCCTGAGAGGGGAGGCTCATGCATCAGTCACGGGGCACTGCGATCAATTCCTGCTTGCTTGTTGCTTGAATTGGAGGTATTGGATTGGTATGTAGCGTTGAGGTTTGTGTCCTGACAATACGACTAAACTGCTTTTCTGCAGAGAAAACATTGACGTGCTCTTAAAGCACTGAGACTTTGGGGCTAACATTTAGTTGTATGAAGGGATACAGAAGGGCTTTAATTCTGGGGTTCACTCCTCCCTTTTGCTCAGTGAAAATGAGCACCCCTTTTAGCCGTGTTCTGGCTTGCAGAGTGGGAAGGATAAGGATGCGTTTTTGGGGAGAGAGCTGTACCAAGGTAGGGAAGCTGGGGAGCATGTGTGCAGCGAGTAGGGACTGTACCATGGGAAAAGTGGGTTGTGGAAGGCAGGAGAGGACTGTCCTGTGCACAGCAGAATGAAGCAAGATGTGCAATGTCATGCTTCGGTCTTCTCACTGGGTTTAACTTAATTTCCTGCTCTTCTGATGTTGCAATCCATGAGTTGGGATCCACTGTTCGGTGTTTTCCTCGAAACTTTGAGAAGCTGGATAAAAACGATGTAAGTGAGCAGTAGAGAAACAAGGTTTAGAGCTATCTGGTGCTGCTTAAAGCTGCCAGAGTTCCCTGGTAATCCTAACTCCGGATGATCACAAAACTGATATGCCACCGTGTTATTAAATGTGATAGCCTCTGCCATTATAAAGCACAGCATTTTAAGTCTCTCTCACCTGAATCCTCTCAACTTTATAAATGTTGTGTGGGTGAGCTGGCAAGTCTTAAAGGAACAACTCAGTTAAACTCGGTCAAAGCATATACAGGATCAAGTGTCAGGGTGAGTATTTCTGACCATAGAAGATATCTTCTAGCATAATGGGGAGAGAGAGTCAGTGCTGCAATTCATTTGCCTTGTTGTGTGATTTGTCCCAGGGATTTTAGTTGCTGTTATTACCCCTCTCCCATTTTCAGTGAAAAGAGGCTGTGTTGGAGGGATGCCTTTTTTGCAACATCCTGATATTCTGGTTGCAAGTCTTTACTCCAAGGACAAATCTTACTCCTACTTGAAAAGAAACTTTCTTGTGTGGTGTTGGCAGCTGAGGATGTGGTATCTAATGCACAATGAAATCCCTGAAGTTTCATTTTGCTTTTGTTTGATTCTTTATGTTAACAAGTCCTCTTATACTTCCAGAGAAATTTAAACAGAATTGGTACATGAAGTAGTTTTTTTTTAAAAAACTTAGTTACGTTATATGTACACCATATTCATCCCAATTGCTGAATTCGCTTCCCATCTCCAGAGCACCAAAAGCTTTACTTGAAAACCAAAAGAGAGATCTCCTGCTACCGCCACCTCTGCCACCCATGTCTCCTGCACATCCTCCACCAAAGTCAACCAAGATGGCCCAGAAGAGACCCAGAAGTGAGACTGGTGAGCTGCCTGCCATGGATAACACTGCCAGGAACAAGAGCGACCACAAGGATCCTTTGTTCTCCAAGCACAAGAAAGTGGAGAGAAATCACGCTGAATTGCCAAAGGGCATCGAAGTAGGTATCCATTATAACTGGTGGGATGTTTCCTGCAACTCATGAGCGCTGTGTGATTGTCTTTAGAAATGTGCTCTGAGGATATTAAAAAGGAAGGAAGATAAATGAGCCACCAAAGAAAGCTCTTTGAAGCAATTTTGCTCCTTTAATGGCTGTCTGGGACCATATGTTGCTAGCCCGAAAGCCTGCATTGTAACTTCTCTGCTGACTTTCCATCAGCTGTTTTCATTTCACCAGTGAACAATAGTGTAAAGGGATGACCGTGTAAAAACCCAAGGCAAGAGAAGCATGTTTATGGCAGTAACCGTTTCTGACTGTAGGCGACTGCAAGTACAATATTGGCGTAAAAATAAGTGTGTTTACAGAAAGGAGTGGATTGCTTCAAAGTAAGAAACAATCAACCCGTGGTTTTGGCTGCAGCTTGGATATAAGGTTTTGTGGCTTGCTTACAAAATTATTAATGATCCTTGCAGCTGGATCTTTGCATTTTTTTATTAGAAAATTCAATTCTATTCCTGTTTTCCTGTGGCTGGGGGTGTGTGGTCTAGTCTGTTGTTGTGTGTGTTAGGCCAGATTCTGCACACTGTATTAGCTGGCTTCTAACTGCTTGCTTTTTCCTGATAATGGAGTTAGTAACAGAGAATCAACAGTTGCTGTGTGGTTAAGCTGGAATAAGTGTGAATGGATATTACCCATTCCTGCCTTGGCTAGTGGCCATGAAAAATGTGGTCAGTCGGTCAAACTCGGTCAGTCGCCGAGGAGATCAGCTCCAGTGAAGGTCAGGCCTCACTGGGGAAGGGGATGGCGGCGGATCGGGCTGGCAAAGGGCTCTTCTGAGGGCTCTTGTAGCCGGGAAAAGCGGCTGGCGCGTGCTGGTGCCGGAGCCGGCAGCTCGGGGGCGGGCTGCTGACGCGGCAGGGGCGGAGCCAGCGTCACCCGCGGCAGTTCTAAACGGGCTGCTCAGGAGCGCAGCGGCCACGCGGGCAGCTGGTGGGCGTCACCCCGGGCGTCACCGAGGTGAGAGTGGGCAAACAGGGCGCAGCTCTTCTGACGGTAAGTTACTAAAAAACTCTTTACCCGGCCAGAACGTCATGGTAAGAACTCGGCAGAAAACCATGGCTTTCCTGAGCTCTACACCGAGCAGCTCTGAGGTGGCCACCCAGACAGAGCTAGCGTGGCAACATGCTGCCACCCAGGGGTCGGGCTGTAGGGAGTGCCCTTCTCTTGCGCCGGTGTTGAATAGTGGCGGTGAGCAGGCCTGTGGGCGGTGTGCCCAAGTAGAGGAACTCCTTCAGCTAGTGATGGAGCTCCGTGAGGAGGTAAGCCGCTTAAGAAGTCTAAGGGAAAGTGAACAGGAGATAGATAACTGGAGTCACACTCTGTCTTCCCTGAGAGAAGCACCCCAGGGAGACCGAGCTCCGCATACAATGAACCCCACACCCTCTAGCATTGTGTCTGAATGTGGAGATTCAGAAGACAGGGGCCAGTGGCAACAAGTCCCCACTCGTCGTGGCAGGCGTGCCTCCCAGGTAACCCCCACGCCATCCCAGGTGCTGTTACAGAACAGATATGATGCCCTTGAAAGGGAAGAGGAGGATGACAATAACTGTGGCTTGCCAAACATTGAGTTGCCACTGAAGCCAAGACAGATTACACCTCATATAACGACATCATCATTTAGGAAAGAAAGACGGGCCCTTGTAGTAGGGGACTCGATTCTGAAGGGAGTGGATGGTCCCATATGTAGACCGGACCCAATCTGTAGGGAGGTCTGCTGTCTTCCTGGGGCCAGGGATATCCGGAGGAAACTCCCTAGCCTAGTCAGGCCTACTGACTACTACCCTTTATTGATCTTTCAGTTAGGTAATGATGAAATTCTAGGAAGGAGCCTGAGGGCGATGAAGAGAGACTTCAGGGCCCTGGGACGGCTAGTTAGGGGATCAGGAGCACAAGTAGTGTTTGCTTCTATCCCAACAATTGCACAGATGGATGGGAAGATTAACAGGAAATATCAGCTGATCAATGCCTGGCTCAGAGACTGGTGTCGTCGGCAGGATTTTGGGTTCTTTGATCATGGGCTGCTTTTCAGGACACCAGGCCTTCTGGCAGCAGACGGAAAAAGCCTGTCTCAGAGGGGGAAAAGGGTCTTAGGGCAGGAGTTGGCGGGGCTCGTTGACAGGGCTTTAAACTAGGTTTGAAGGGGGATGGGGATAGATCCAAGGTTGCTAGCAAAAAGCCTGAAAGTGGGGTGCTGGCACTAGACTTGGAAAAGACAGGGGGCGTAACCGGGCTCCTTAGGAAGATGTCTGGGGATGGCAGAACTTCAGCTCCCTCCAGTAAAAAGGAGAAAGGACCAATAGCCCAGCTGAAGTGCTTATACACTAATGCACGTAGCATGGGCAACAAACAGGAGGAGCTGGAAGCCATTGTACACCAGGGTAATTATGATGTAGTTGCCATCACAGAAACATGGTGGGATGACTCGCATAGCTATAGTGCTGCCATGGATGGCTATAGACTCTTCAGGAAGGATAGGCAAGCGAGGAGAGGCGGGGGGGTGGCCCTGTATGTCAGGGAGTGTTATGAATGTCTTGAACTAAATGATGGTGATAATGAGATTGAGTGTTTATGGGTAAGGATCAGAGGGAAGGCTAACAAGGCAGATATTGTAGTAGGAGTCTGTTATAGACCGCCCAACCAGGATGAGGAGGCTGATGAAATATTCTATAAACGGCTGGGAGAAGTCTCAAGACCGCGAGCTCTAGTCCTCGTGGGAGACTTCAATTTGCCGGACATCTGCTGGGAATACGATACAGCAGGGAGGGAACAGTCTAGAAAGTTCCTGGAAGGTACTGGGGATAACTTCTTAACACAACTAGTGAAAGAGCCAACTAGGGAAGGTGCCCTGCTGGATCTGTTGTTTGTAAACAGGGAAGGTCTTGTGAGGGGTGTGATGGTCGGAGGCCGTCTTGGCAACAGTGACCATGAAATGATAGAGTTCTCAATTCTGGGAGAAGCAAGGAAGGGGGTCAGCAGAACTGCCACCTTGGACTTCCGGAAAGAGGACTTTGGGCTCTTCAGGAGCCTGGTTGACAAAGTCCCCTGGGAGGCAGTCCTCCAGGGCAAAGGAGCCCAGGAAGCCTGGATGTCTTTCAAGACGGAAGTCCTAAAGGCGCAGGAGCAGGCTGTCCCCGTGTGCCGTAAGACAAGCCGTCGGGGAAAAAGACCGGCCTGGCTAAGCAGGGAGCTAGTGTTGCAGCTTAGGGAAAAAAAGAGGATATACGGCCTTTGGAAGGAAGGGCAGGCCACCCAGGAGGATTACAAAGAGGTAGTAAAGCGATGTAGGGAAAAAATCAGAAGGGCCAAAGCTCAGCTAGAGCTAAACCTGGCTTCTGTTGTCAAGGACAACAAAAAAAGTTTCTATAAATATATTAGCGATAAAAAGAGGACCAAGGATAATATCTGTCCTCTAGTAGATGGGGCTGGTAACGTAGTAACCAAGGATGAGGAAAAGGCTGAGGTACTTAATGCCGTCTTTGCCTCAGTCTTCAGCAGTAGGACCAGTTGTTCCTTGAATTCCCCGACCCCTGAGCTAGAATACAGGGATGGGGAGCAGAGTGAAGCCCCTGTAGTCCAAAGGGAAATGGTGAGGGACCTGCTTCAGCACCTGGAGGTGCACAAATCTCTGGGGCCAGATGGGATCCATCCAAGGGTGCTGAGGGAGCTGGCGGAAGTGCTCACCGGCCCACTGTGCATCATTTATGAACAGTCCTGGATAACCGGGGAGGTCCCAGCTGACTGGAGGTTGGCAAATGTGACGCCCATCCATAAGAAGGGCCGGAAGGAGGATCCAGGGAACTACAGGCCAGTCAGTCTGACATCGGTGCCTGGGAAGGTCATGGAGCAGATCATCCTCAGTGCCATCACACGGCACATGCAAGAGAACAGGGTGATCAGGCCCAGTCAGCATGGCTTTGTGAAAGGCAGGTCATGCCTGTCAAACCTGATCTCCTTCTATGACAAGGTGACCCACTTGGTGGATGAGGGAAAAGCTGTGGATGTTATCTACCTGGATTTTTGCAAGGCTTTTGACACCGTTTCCCATAGCATTCTCCTGGAGAAACTGGCTGCTCATGGCCTGGACAGGTATACTCTTCGTTGGGTAAAAAACTGGCTGGATGGCCGTGTCCAGAGAGTGGTGGTAAATGGAGTTAAATCCAGTTGGTGTCCAGTGACGAGTGGTGTCCCCCAGGGATCGGTGCTGGGGCCCGTTCTCTTTAATATCTTTATCAACGATCTGGATGAGGGGATCGAGTGCACCCTCAGTAAGTTCGCAGACGACACTAAACTAGGGGGGCGTGTTGATCTGCTTGAGGGTAGATTGGCTCTGCAGAGGGATCTGGACAGGCTGGACAGATGGGCTGAGGCCAATGGTATGAGGTTCAACAAGGCCAAGTGTCGGGTCCTGCACTTGGGTCACAACAACCCCATGCAGCGCTACAGACTGGGGGCGGAGTGGCTCGAAAGCTGCCTGGCAGAAAAGGACCTGGGGGTGTTGGTGGACAGCCGGCTGAGCATGAGCCAGCAGTGTGCCCAGGCAGCCAAGAAGGCCAACACCATCCTGGCCTGCATCAGGAATAGTGTGGTGAGCCGGACTAGGGAAGTAATCATCCCCCTGTACTCGGCACTGGTGAGGCCTCACCTCGAGTACTGTGTTCAGTTTTGGGCCCCTCACTACAAGAAGGACATTGAGGTGTTGGAGCGTGTCCAGAGAAGGCCTACAAAGCTGGTGAAGGGTCTGGAGGACAAACCTTATGAGGAACGACTGAGGGATCTGGGGTTGTTTAGCCTGGAGAAGAGGAGGCTGAGGGGAGACCTTATCACCCTCTACAACTACCTGAAAGGAGGTTTTAGAGAGATGGGAGCTGACCTCTTCTCCCTGGCGACAAGTGATAGGACAAGAGGAAATGGGTTCAAGTTATGTCAGGGCAGGTTTAGATTGGATATTAGGAAGCATTTTTTCACTGAAAGGGTTATTAAACATTGGAATAAGCTGCCCAAAGAGGTGGTGGATTCACCATCCCTGGAGGTGTTTAAGAAAAGGGTAGATGAGGTGCTTAGGGACATGGTTTAGGAGTGGTGGTGTTTTTATCAGGGTAGGTTAATGGTTGGACTTGATGATCTTAAAGGTCCCTTCCAACCTCACTGATTCTATGATTCTATGCTGTCTTAGCCATTGTGCAAGCAAACCTGTGACTTAATTTCTCAATGCTTGGGAAAAGTTTGAGTGGTATTAAGCCTTACTAGCAGTCAGGTAAGAAGCCAAGTTTCTATTTCTGTTATTGGATGGGGTGCTGGGGAAGAAGGTAAGAAGATGGTGAGAACCTGGAGAGTAAACTGTGCCTGGGACAACTAAATATTTTCTCTTGAAATTTAGGAAAGCCAGGCTTTGGAATTGATTTAGATGTATCTCTCTAACCAGCTTTATCTCTGCTCTGTTTTTCAGGGATCTGTAGGGGATGTCACAAATCCTTTCCCAGTGCCTTCTTTGACGAATGGTACCTCCAAGTCAAGGAGACCTCAACTCAACTTTGAAGAGTAAGTTGTTGTTTTACACCCCTTGTCTGTACTTTCTGAAGACACCAGGCAAGCCTGGCCCTGCAGCCGCCCTGGCTTCTGCTTCCTAATGAGCCCTTCTTTTGGGAGGAAAGAGAGAGGAAGAGATGTCTGAGACCTGCCCTGTACTGTCTTCTCATGCCTGGGACTTACTCCACCCCCCACAAAGCAAAGGTCTCATTACAACAGTTCTTGGCTTGAGGGAAGCTACTCTGGAAATTAGGTACTTTTTAACTCTGAGAGGTGTCTCATGCCTGCCAACAAGTGATGGGTTTTGATTTATGTGTTTCTTGGCAAGCGGCAAATTCCTCTGTGACAAGGTGCTGGGCAGGCAGCTGACTTTATCTTGAGAGGGCATGACTCACTCGTTAGTGTACAGGTGGCTGTGTGCCATTTGCACGGTGAATAGATTATCCCAGTGCACAGAAATGTGTGTCATGAATGAGACCCAAGACCTGTAGAAGCCTTGGTGACCGTATGTCTTGTAGGCAAATAGCTCGAATGCAAGCTCTCTTGGTCCAAGATGACAGTGTGGTACTGCAGAGTTCACTGTATGTTTCAATCAGAATGTGTTTGTGGTATTGTACTTGAGGAACGGCAGGAGATCACACAACTACTGTCTTTCCATGGGAGCAAAGAAGTAAACTTGGCCTCATAGTAACCTAACTTCTGGTGGATTTTTATTTCAAAATGTAAGTTTTCAATGTCATTCTAACATACATTTTTTAAGAAATCAATTAATTTTATCTGTGCGTTCAGCTGCTGCGTATTTCTGAACAGGCAGACAACATTCATTTAGTGATTATCATAATTGTAAGGTGTGTTTGATAAGACTGTAACAGGCTTACCAAAACACGATGTTTGGACTCATAGCATCCTATAGATCTGAAGGTAAAATTGATAATTATCCCCCCCTTTTTCTCTGCTTTCTGTTTTTCCACTCTCTGTCCCCAATTCAGACAGCATCCGACAGAATACTACATAGAAGAGGCCAAGAGGCTGAAGCACAAAGCTGATGCAATGGTAAGTCCTGGCCCTGTGCTAAAATGTTAACCTTCTCTTGCATTCGGACCAAATACCTGTGTGCATGTGAATAAGATTCGCTCGCTAACATTACTTCCATACTCGGAGTACGTTCAAGTTATATGTGGGGAGGCTGTCTTTATTTGCCAAATGTTCAGACATTTCCCTCTGTTGTAAAGACATCTAGGGAATATGCCTGGAGAACGGGATTTGGAATTGACATTGCCTGAGGTTAGCAGGCCTGTTTGCTTTGCAGAGCTATCCCGAAGTCCTCGGAAAATACAAGGAACAGTTAGTTTTAAGACAGTTTACTCTGAAACATCAGGATCCTGACAGTAATTGTGTTGCTGGCGAACAAGACTTGGAAGTGCCCTTTGTGGAATGTGACTGACTTTCTCCACTGTGTGCAGTTTAACAGTGTGTATGAATGAGCGCTTTTTTTTATTGCTAATTATGGCTCAGTCAGATAATGTACATTTGCTAATTGTCGTTTACTTGTGAAAACAAAGTGGGGGAATACTGCAGAGGAAAAGCCTCATCTGCCTCTCATGAGGCAGGCCTCCAAGACCAGAAAATAATATCCAAGAAAAGTGAAGATGGTGAATTACTGGAGGAAAACATTGAGCAAGAGGAAGAGATACAAATAGCCAGAGCACACAAAGCTGATGACTGGGCCCACATTAGGGCTACTGCTGAGAACCCTTTAATTATCTCCTGGAGGCCCGACTTGCATCTTTTTCTTTCTTGAAATCCTGCCTAACTAGGGAGAAAAAAGGAAATCAGGTACACTTGAGAGAAGTAGTTTTTGTCTTAGTCTAAAAATGAGAATTTTCTTCCCAATAGACCGACAAGACTGGAAGGGCCTTTCAGTACCTAGATGCTGCCCTCTCCTTCATTGAATATGGGATTGCCTTGGAATCAGATGCATCAGCACCAAAATCAGCTCACAGCCTATTCAGCGGCACCATAGATCTCATCAAGTAAGCGGTTTTCAAAGTGCGATGGTTAGGCAGCGTGTTTGGAGGGGAAGGGTTAGTTGCATTGCTTGTTTGCAACTGTGGCCAGTTTGGATTCCCACCATGGAGCAGAGTTCAGGTTGCTGTACAAGCACGAGAAAGACCATCCGGAGGCATCAGAGGCAAATCCTTTGAAGTGCTTCAGCATTGCTTATCAGAAGAAGTAGGCACCGTGTCCTCCTCAGCATTTGAGCCTTGCAGCTGAGGTACACCAGAGGATGCTGGTTATGACAATCAAGGCCATGAAGGAGTTTTTACTTTATACAGGTCTGAAGTTGCTTTTGCATGTGAGCTCAGTAGTATTTAAATTAAAAAAAAGCAAAGCAAAGATATAGCATGTGGAAGAACAGTTTGTGTCCCAAAGGTCTTGTAGCTTGATTGAAGGCAGACTTTGCTGGTTTCTCCCATGTGTCTTTCTACTAGTACACTTTATTGAGGTTTCTTTTAGCAACCTTCCCCATTTAGTTTCACAGCCATTGTAGATGCACGTAGATAATATGACGTATACAAGCAGCACAACCCAAGTAACCATGTATTGGGTAGAAAAGAGGCAGGTATCGGTTATTCATACCGAAATTACAGGTTATATGAGTGTTTTTGAGAGCTGATTTGACTTCTTGCCTTAGAGCTGAAACAGCTGTCAGTTTTTGGGGTTTTTTTTTTGTGGTAGACTTCAAACTTTTTAAATTACATTGTTTGCTTTGTGGTCTTGATGGACTGTATTTCCAAGATGCTGTTGTTGCTTTATTTTCATAAAGGAGACTTGCTTGTTTGTTGTTAGCCAAAAGAAACATTTCGACTAAGATGTCTGTCTTGTCCAGAAACAATTGAATTAATATTTCACCTTCAGTAGTAGGGGCACCTCTTCTGGGTCCCAGGCCTGTAAGTTAGCGTGTAATCACTGTAAGAGGAGAGTGGGTCGCATAAGGGGTCACATCTGTTCGTGCTGCGTGGAAAACAACGCATTCTGAGACAGTACTCTGCTCAAGATCATACAAAGCACTCAGTGCCAGGACTTAAGAAGTCAAGGCAGGTTTAGGTTTCATGACTTTTGGACTGATGTTAGAGATAACGGCATGCGCTGTTTTTTCATAAACAGCAGGACTTCAGAGCACTGATGGCTGACAAGATTCTGTTTTTTTTGTTTCCTTAGATTCATCATGACATTGAAATCCTTTACGGACTCCTCAGCATCTTCACATGAAAAAATCTTTGCCGTGTTTTGGTTTGTAACTGTTTTTCTCTGCCTTCCTATTCTGTGTTTAGACTCGATAGAGTGAAAGACCCATTACTTTCAGGGGCAAAGGAATGAGTTAAATGGGAATCAGAGTTCCACAAGGGAAAAAACCCACAGAATAAAAACCAGAATGAACTGGAACATCTCTAAAGTGAGCCACGTTATCACAAGGGACCACATGTGGAAGGCACAGGCTCTAAAATTTGATCTGCTGGTAACCTGAGAGCACACAAAGGCTTTCACCTAAGGTGAAAGAATGCAATTTGGCTGCCCATGTTTGAGCCATGTAACTGAAGCTGTCACTGAACATAGCTGAGGCACTTCTGGACAGGGGTTTAACGGGCCTGTTGCACCTATAAGAGGTCGGGCACCTGTTTGAATATAACAGCAGACATGGCCCGCCCTTGTTTTGTTTTGTGTTTTTTTTTTGCCTTGTGATTTTTTCACAGGGTCCTTTTTTAAGATGAGCAGGAGGAGGAGAAATTCTGAGCTTTCTTGACTTTGCAGTACAGCTGATGTGTGCCTGCCTCTGTCCCACAAGGCTGATGACTGCTGAGCAGGCAGCAGCGAGCATGAACACTGACGCTTGGGTGTGTTTCTGTTCACAGCATGCGCTGCCAGTCCATTCTGCACATGGCAATGTTTCGTTACAAAAAAGACACTGCAATCAAGTATTCCAGGATCCTGAATGACCACTTTAAGGTAGGGCACAGATATTACCAATCTGCCAGCTGAATGGCTGCGGCAGTTACTGATGTTGGCCGAATAGCCCAAATCTAACAAGAGTTCTGTTCCTTGCTGCAGAGTTCTTCCAGAGTAACACAAGCACCTTCTCCATGTGTTGCAAGGTAAGATTTAAAAATACATATGTTGTAATGCGTCTGTAAGGGTGTGAGTGAAAACAGTAGCCGGAATATTTGAGTTGCTAACTGCATTTGAGAGCGCCTCACCTCTCGCTCTTTCTTGCCACCTGAAATCACACTGTTAGGGGGCATGAGTACTTTTCTTCTCTCTCTCTCCTGTCTTTTCTCGTTGGAAAGGGGTTGTTTTTGTGTTATGAGGTCCAGAGTTACAGCATATCAAGAAGAGCAGTTCTCCACCAGATAAGCAGATCAGAGCAAGGAAGGTATCGTCACTATGCTGTTTCAAAGCCCCTGTTGTCATCTTTTTTCTGTTAGAGATCCCTTGAGACTTAATGGGATAGCATCCCCATCTCCCTGGCCACTGTCCAGTATGATTATGCCTTCGTCCTGGGGTAGCATAACTTTGAGGTGATACTTCAATATTTGTCTCTTTAGCTTAGTCACCAATTAAGAAAAAGAAACTAATTTTCTAATTTATGAGTTATTGAGCGTTTTGTCCTTTCTATGTATCTACAGCAGCGTTGCTGTGTCTGTGGCAGCAAAAGCAAAGGGCAAGCTGTCACATAACAGTGTTTCACCTGATGCCCTGCAGACTGGGCCTGTGTTTTTACGACAATGAGTAAGAAAGAGTTTTTCTGTGTGCTGTGGTAATTGCATTTGGCAGATAGCTACCTGGTTCCACGTCTGTCCCTTTTAAACTCTGCAGCTGAGAGAGGGTTGTTTGGTCTTTAATATCAATGCTGAAATTCCAGTTATTTTTCTGCTGCCTTGCACAATATAGTTTATTGGGAAGTAAATGGTCTCCCAAGAGCAGTGGTGGAAGCCCTTTCATACCAGGTACTAAAAGTTAAGTTGGTAGAAGTGGTGGGGGTGAAGTGATGTGACGAAGCCAGCCTGTGTCTGGAAGGCGGGCAGCTGACTGCATGTAGCTTCCCTACATCTATAAATAAGTGTGGGTAGGCGCACCTGGCTGCTTTGACTAGCTGTCAGAAAGCTCCAGCCTCTATAAGTGGTGAGCTTCAGCATGCCTGAAATGGAAGTCGTTAGAAAGAAAACACTCAGATAATCTGGTGAAGGCTTCCACAAATAGGTGTAGATTTTGGAAGGTATGGATGGCCCTTTCTGATGTCTGGTTCTGCATTTTCTTTTGTCAAGAGGAGTCCTTAGAGTTGCAAATCACTTCAAAAAACTTGGCCTTGCACTTGAAGGACAATTACTTGTTATGTTGCTGAACACATCTCAGTTTTCAATCCTCCGCTCCATACTGCAGGCCTGGATGATAGCGGATAGCTCCTGGCATAAGATAGTCTCGTGGCAAGGCTTTTAACTCTGAAGTTAAATGTTCACGAAGGTGTTTCTTTCTCCTGCAGAAGCACAGGCATGCCTTCTGCTCTTTCTCCAATGTCCTCTCCTGCCGGTTCTGTGAGTTCTCAGCCGGGATCGAATGCTAGCAACTGCAGTGGCAACAGCATTGGCTCTTCAATCACTGTCCCCTATAATATCCCAAGCATCACCTCTTCCTATGTCAACATCACTTCCTGTATCCTCTATGCGTATGATATTTGGGAACAGGCTGATGCACTGGCCAGGAAGAATAAGGGTAAGTTTTTGCCTTCTGGCTTTTCTGTCTTGTGTGTTGTGGTTATGTGTATGTTCTCGCTTAAATCCTAACACTCAATGGAGCAAACACCATACCTAAAGATCAAAGCATTAAATATGTTGAAATAGACAGCTATGGCATATTGGCAGGTTATTGGCAGAGATACTTGATGGTGATATATTGAGGAGTGTTCCAATTAAAAGATTGTCTTGGCATCCTCAAACGTCTAAGAGCTAAGGGATGAGCGTATCAAATGCAGGAAACCAGCCAACTTGCTTCATGGTAACACAAGAAGCGTAAGGGGTTTTTTGCTGTTTGTTTTTCCCTTTGGGGCGCAGAGCTTTTCTGAGTCGGTTCACTTTCTATAAAAACAGCTTTTTGGCCTGTAGCATTGTGTTTTAGTTTGTTTGTCAAACTTCCAGGTATTTTTGTCTTGAAAACGGTGAAACTGGCTTCTCTAACAGAGGATCTGAGCAGCACTTGAATTGGAGTCCTTGCTGGGCACGTGACCAGTATTTGCCGGTAGCATTTCCTAAAATTGCTGCTACTTTTTTTATTTTACAGTTTTGTTAATAAAAAAGTTGTATTGTCCTGTGGTACAAGCAGTGGTGAGTAAGCAAAAGCCCTAGAGTGGGTGCAGTTCTATAACCTGCCATCCCACGTGGCATTTGCAGTGTCATTTTTCATCAAACACAAAGTTTTGTGAGCTACTGTGGGCAAAGGGACGTATTGCCACGGTCTGTTGGCAAACTTGCAAAAGAAAGTAACCATGATGCGCCTGGCTGAATTGTTGGAAGGCTGTAAAAGTACTCATGCTAATGAGGCAGTTGCTGAAATTCAAAAGGCTTTGCAAGTCACCTTTGAATAAAGTAGCTCCAGTTGTTGGCTGTCTTCTGAGCAAATCTGTGCTCGCAGCAGCAATTCATGTGTAGTATTTTGGATTATGTCCTCAAAAGGCTGATAAAAGACTGTCACACAGAAGGCTCAGTGGATACTGCTGGTAAGCCAGAGGAATGAGTCATGGAGGAAGACCTGTAGGGGGGACAGCCTGAGCACAATCTTTCATCAATCAAGAGTAAATTCAAAACCTGCTCTGTGTTGCAGTAAATACTCTCAAGGGAGTGGATCTGTGCAGGAGAACAGTAAATACTCCTGTAGGCTTTGCATTTGCTGTCACTGTTCAGGACAGTGGAGGAGTTCCAGTTCTGATATTTGTTGATATTTGGTGTAATGTACAGGTTCTAAGAGGTACAGAGAGTGAGTACCTAAAACTATTGAAAAGGCCACATCCTTGATTCTTTTATGCAATTCATAGGGCTTAAGAAGAAGAAGAAAGAGCAGTGGCCTTCAGCTATCAAGTTCCCTTAAATGGAGAAGTTAGTGGAAAGCAGTTAGTTATAACTGATGTCCAAGGCACTTGTGCTGAAGTGCTTTCTGGCGGGTCCAAAACTAGGTGCTTCCAGTGCAGGACCCGGCTCCTCACTTCAGAGCAGTGCGTAATTCAGATCATGAGGCTGTAACACGTTGCCTTCTGGCCTCTGATGTTCCACAGCAATGACGAGCAGAGGTTGCATGTGTGCATGTAAAGTCACTCTCCTTTCACGTGGTGCTGTGGTCACAGATCAGATTAACTTCTGTTTGCTCAGGCAGGGAGTTTGGACTCCTCGTCTCTGCTTGCAGCTCTTCTGTTCCCCATGAAGGGAATGGATACCCATTTTGTAAACAAAAGAAGGAAAATCAGGGGAAATGCGTTTTCTGCTTCTGAATTGGAAAGTATTAGAAGGAAAGCGTTGTCTTCTCTGCTTCTGAAGAGTTCCTTGCACAGCCAAGCAGAAATTTTCAGCCTCCAGGTTCAATCTTTGTGTGTAAAAAAGTAGAGCTGAGAATGGCCAGGTTCTCAAAAGGTATCTGGCAAGACAATTGAGGCTGGAGGGACTGGGGTGAGCCCGTGTTGCTGGAAGGCAGGTCACGCAGCAATGTCTTGGAAAGGTGTGATAATTTCCTGTAACTCACTGTCACCTGCCGAGATGATTGCCAGCGCAGAGCAGGGCATTTAGCCTGCCAGCACCTCCCGGCAGGTTCAGATATGCTGCAAGATCCATTTTCTGCCTGTGCCGGAGGAGGAGCACGGTGCCTGAATTTGGTGGCAGGATAGGACTCTGTTAAATCTGCCTGATGTGCCCAGCTGTAAGCAACTCAAATCAGAGCTGTATAGCCTGCCAAGCTATACAAATTTTTAAACCTGCTCAATTGAGAAATCATGATGCCTTCGACGTTTGAGGATGGATGAAGGAGAGGGACCAGTCCAACGACAGCTGTGTGTGCTTCTGGGCATTGCTCAGAAAGACACTCGAATTTGGCCTGTTTAAAATCTGGGGGAAGCACACAGCACATGTGTGAACACCCAAACTTTTGCCCACCTACCATGGAGTCTCGACGTCCCTTTAAACCCAGCGGTTGAGGAGGCAGTTCAGTGTATGCAGGTGTGTGTGAGTACGTTTTCCTCTCATGTGCCCTGCCTCGTGTGCTTGGTATGCTTCCCAGCCTTCTAATGTTGCTGAGCTCTTTGCATTAATGCGTTTAATGGGACTTGCCGGCTGACAGTGTGCTGCTGTTGTCGCTCCTTGCTGCCCCCTTGCCTGTCAGACATGCCTGTTACGTGAAACCAACCACATGTTTTCTCTCTCCCTACCCTTTTTCCAGAGTTTTTTGCTGAACTCGGCACAGCGACGTGCGCTCTGGCACTGAACAGTAGCATGACTGAACTGGTACGCTACACTAGACAGGGTTTACAGTGGCTGAGACTGGAAACAAATACGCCTTAACTGGTGCTCCAGGTGGTTAAGTACCTTGAACTTTTTGCACTTTTGAAGCCTCAGAAACAGTCTGACTTGTTGAATCGTTGGATACAAAGCACCTGCAAGAGAAAATAAGTTAAGGTGGAATGGATCTGGTTACACTGGAAAAACTTTGAATGGTGTTTGTAGGGTAGCGCTTTGCTGCCTTGAAAAAGAAGAGATGGAGGAAAGCCTCGATGTTGATGGCACCTTCCTTTAAAACGACAAAGTGCAATAAATTGTCTGAATGGCTTGATGTATTGATGGTCTATAAACATTTCTATTACGAATAACCAGCAGGACAATAATCACACATGAAGAAGTGCCGACAAGAAGGAAATCTGCCTCCAGACGTTATTACGCAACATCCCACAGTCCACAACAGTTGTGTGCCCAGAAGACATGTCAGAGAAGTGTTTTTGCAAGCACGGATGCAATCTTTGGTGTCTTTGTTCCTCAGATGGCAAGTAGCAACCTCATCAGCACCGAACAGCATTATGTTACAGTAAAAACAGCAAATTGGTCTGCCTTGCCAGCTTTCCAACCTAACCCTCTTGCATTTGTCAACCAGCTGCTGTCCTGAGAATTGGGGGAAGCCACTGCCTTCAGCGCTGCAAGTTCACTTTTTAAGTCATTGCTGCTCTGGTCCTCCTCCTTGCCACACACTCGTGCACACACATGCCCTTAGCACTCGAGCTATGTTACTTAGGGTCTTGCTTGGTTTAAGGCTTGTAAGCCAAACACAGCTGGGGTGCCAAAATGACCAGGTATGGTTGGAAACAGCTCTACCCTTCTTCTGTGGTGGAGGGACATTGCTCACACTGAGGACTCCTTGTCCGGTTGCTTATTGTCGCTTCAATGGGTGGGGGTGGACAGCTGTACTGGGTCACCGTGGTTGCTTGGACATTGTTCTGAGTCTGAGAGGTTACACGGGGAGGAATCGCTTCTGTTTACGTGGCTGAATGTGGAACATAAGACAAATGTTGCGTTTGGATATTTGCCTGCAACCATTGCTGGTCTCGGTGAATATCTAAGAGCAGGATTTGGTACCAAAGTAGGGCATCCTTCATGTGGGAGATGACTCACTTGCTCTTTCTCAACCAAACTACAGCATGGGCCCAGCAACTTAGAAATCTGCAACTTAGACCACTGGGATCCTGCCTTAGTCTTCCCGCACCTTCAAGGGACTGTCCTTTTATGTTCACTTTATTAAAAGCCATAGTGCATTTCAGGGATAAGCTGTCCTAACCAGTGGAAGAAAGGTCCATGTCCTCCCCCTCCCCGTTTTACCTATCAAACTTCACTTGTGCTCCTTCTCCCTGGGGGAGAGACTGCTCTGAGTAAGCCAGGGACAGAGAGGGGCTCAGCATTAACTGTTTTGTTCTCAGGAAGCGCAGGGATGGCCAGCTGGCCTGAAGTCTTGATGTGCACTTTGGAGCTCAATTCCAGACTAGAGGGTCGATACCTTCTTCGGACTTTATCTTCAATCAAAGCTATTCTTAGGATCACCAGCTGAGGGGGAGGAGGGAAAGAAAAAAGCTTTATTGAACCTGAAGACCGCTGTCGGAGTCTGCCAGAACCGTAGCAGAGTGTTAGGGGTAAGCGTAAGGTGAAGCAGGGACATGAGTGTGTTCCCCCCCCAGTACTTTCACTTGCATACACCCACCTCTCTCCCTGCTGCCAGGCCGGGTTCCCAACGGAGAGCCACTTGCTCACAGCTTGCCTGCCCCAGGGGGACCTGCTGCAAGCCGCGAGGCAGGGTGTGCAACTGCTCCTGTCCTACCTCCAACTCGGTGCAGCCCGCGGGTGCACCAGGTCCTGTCCTCACCTGCCCTTTGGTCAATTTGCTGCCCAGATAGTGATAATCTGTTGTCCTGATCCTAGGAAAGCAAATGCAAGGGTGTCGGGCAAGCAAAGTTGGTAAGAAGACACCCGGTGAAGGCAGATGAACTATTGGCATTTGCTTCTTTATGGTTGGGAAAAGGCAGCATGCGCTCTGCTACCATGTGGAGGCGGTTGTGCAAGGGCTGCTCCCAGTCCCAGGGCAAATTCCCATGGGCTTCGGAGGAAAGGAGATCACGGGCAGTTCGTGTCAAAGGCATGTGGGGGGCTATTTGGAGGCTCTCATTTCAAAAGCGATCTGTGGAAGCATCAATACCAAGCTACATAGCAGGAAGCTATGTTTTGTTTCAGGTCATGGAGAAGACTGTTTAAATAATAGGTAATTTTTAAAAAGCCATCATATTTCAACCTTGAGCCAGGTCAGAGGCCTGCAAAGGGTTAGGAAAGATGCTCATTGTTTTCACTTGGGCCTGTTCAGGCCTTTAAAAAAAAAAAAAAAAAAAACACAAACCAAAACAAACCACAAACAAACCCCAAACCAAAACATAGCAGTGGAGGAAATAGCATTTGCCATTAGGATAGAAAACCATGAATCCAAGAAAAAACAGCGGTGATGGTTGAGTCCCAGAAGGAGAGGAGGCAGCTATGGTGGCAAAGCAGCATCATTTCCATGCAATATTTACTTAGAAGAAATAATACACGTGTTGAAATTGTCAAATGTTCTATTTTTAAGATGCCATTTATTTAATAGCTGAAAGCCCCACTTACATGGAGATGAAGATTTCTTCTGTAACAGGAAGTCAAAAGTCTGACTGCAATGTCCTTGTTTTTGGTTTTGTCCTCTCCCCTCCCTCTTGGTTCCCATTATAAATCTGTACACCTTAAGCTTATTTGGGGGATGTATGTCCCTCTTGTTAATAACTTTTTTCCTGCCCTGTGTGTGATGGAGTTTCCGAAATGGTTGATTCATTCATCTGGGGAAATAAACAATAAATGAAGTAGCCTGTGTTATGAGTTGTTGCAAGAGTCCTCGTGTTCTCAGCTTTTTGTAGAGAAATTGTAATTTGCCTTTTCTCTCGGAATGGTCTTAGTGTTTCCCTTCTGAACGAGGTTTAAGGATGAATTTCTATACAAGAAATGTCTGTTTCAATTGCTCCCCTGTTTATCGCCCCTTGTCCTTTCCTTTAGGAACAAGAATGGGTGCAAATCTAGATGCTCAGAGTGGCAGGAGGATCACGCCTCAAGACATCTGCCTCCTGTCCTCCCGAAAGGGATTCAGGGAAGATTGTGCTGGGGTCAGCTTCTGAGAGCTGCCAGAGCCTGGCTCTGAGCACTCGCTGACCGGAAAATCCCACGGGTTGGTTTCATGCAGTTGAACAAGTTAAATAAGAAAACAAGGAGACAGGGCACACAAATGGCAGTTGAAGCGTGCTGCTTTGCGTGTGCCACAAAGGTGTTGCAGGGCACAGTGCTGGGAGGAAGGTCTGCTCAAGTTGAGTTCATGGATACGTTTCTGAAGTGCTGCAAGGAGGATTCACCTCAGGGAATCCCACAGGATTTCATGCCCCATGGTAGCTCTGCTTCTCATTGGTTAAGCAGGGTGGTCTCTTTGCAATGGCCTTACTCTTGTTTGGGGCTTTTCCCACTTTTTGTTTTATGTCGGGCAATGTAACTGTTCTTGGAAGAATGGTTTTTGCATCTCTCTGTGCACGATTGTGCTAAAATTCATGCATATCATTCAGGTCCTTTCTGCAATAGGCATTGCACCTAAGATGGTTGCTAATAATGGATGTGGTTTTCTAATGTAGTAAATTGTAGGGTATGCTGAAACCTGTTTTAATACCCACTAGATATGTTGCTGTTACAGATGTATATAGCAATGTAGACTTTTTTTGGTCGATGCACTTTTTCACTGCACGCTTAAAATCCCAATGGCAAAATTGGAATTGAAGTATGAATAAAAGGAAAAAATACCTAGTTAGTTAAAAAACAAAACAAAAACAAACCGAAATGTACCCAGATGAGCATCTGCTGGGATTTTTAGCTACAGACTAGACAGGAGGAGCTCGGTGGCGTGTTTGCTCAGGCGAGGTGGGACTGGGACTCGATTCACTGCCATCAATTAGTGTTTCAAGTGGCATGAAACCAGGTCAGCCCCAGGCTGATTAAAAGGTGCGTGGAGGGTAAGAAAAGAGGACGGGAAGATAGCTTGTGGTTGTGGACGTATGTATGTGGATTAAGCATCTGTGAATTTTGTTCTGGTTTCGGTGGGTCGTGAGGGGTAATTGGACACGAGCTGTCCTGTCTGCCGGCCAGGGTGGAGCTGGTTTTCCTGTGTCGCTCTCATCCTCTGTCCCACCATTTCCTACCCCCTTGTGCCCCAAAAAGTATGTTTCACACACTCCTTGCTTGAGGCAAAAGCAAGGAGGGTTAGTTTTGGAGGTGGGAATGGAGATGGGGAGTGGAAGGAGGGATGCAGAGGAAGGGCGTGCGATGTGCCAGCAGGGAGGTCATCCAAAAGCCAGGGAGTGAGAAGGGGGAGCAGGCGGCCATGGGGCTGCAGCAGGTTTTGACCATCCTGCTCATCTTTCTGCCCTGGGGCAGCGCCCCCCCTTGGCTAAAAGGGTCAAAAATATTTTGGGGTGGTTTTCCAAGAATATTTTGTTGTTGTTGTTTGGTTATTTATTGAGCCTTTATTGACCAAACCTAATTTTGCACCTGTGTTTAAGTTGAGGTTTGTTATACGTTATAGATTAGCTTGCTTTCTCTCTTTGGCTTGGCTTACCCTTTTCAAAGGCAAACGTTATTTTTGGCAGTTTCTCAGCCCTATGCTGCTCTCCAAACACTAAAATAGCCCATTGGCAGCCTGTGCTTTCTTTATATTAATTGCACTTTTACTGACCCCCGTCACTACCCAAAACCAACAGTGTTCCTGGGCCATCATCAGCATTTCTGAATGTGTTTCTGTAAACTTTGCGTTCCTGAAACAAGGACTCGTGCATGTTACAATGGCAGCGTGCGATCACTGCTGGTTTGCGATGTGTTTTGTCAAGGTACAGGGTTCCTGGAATTCCCACTGGGTTTTTCTCCTCTCCTACTCAGTATTGCTGAACTTAAGGTTTTCTTTGGGTCCAGCATTTCCTATCATAGCAATACGGCAATGTTGTCCGCTTCTGTTGAGCCAGCCAAACTGCATCCCAACCGATAGCTTTTTTCTGTTCTCTTTCAATAGTTGAAGCCGTGTATCAGCCCGTATGTGGTCTATGGCAGCTGAAAGGTATTTCTGAAAGTTGCTCCAATCTGTGCAATTTTTTGCTTGTTACACGTGAGGTGCAGCAGGCTCTGAACTTGCTCATGAGCTTTCCTCGCTGTTCAGAGAAGAGCTAGTTAGGCTTTTGCTTTGTCTTATTTTTCCGGAGGGCGTTGGGAGAGAGAGTTGAGCAAGATGCAATCTGCAAAGCAGAGCAGGAGCTGAAGGTTTTGTGGGTGGTGTTTTCTTTGCGATGTGAATGTGTACGGTAGTGCGGTGGGCGCTGGCAGGACTCGTGTCATCAGGTCTCTGGGCAGTACGTGAATTGTGGCATGCTGGTCAAGCCACTGCCCGTCTGTTCAGCTGCCAGCCTTGCATTTCTGGGTCATTTCTGTGGGATTTCTATTTCAACTGTTACCATACAGGGTTGGGATTTTTCTTTTTTCACCCCGCTTTAGGCATCATCTTAGAGTGTAAATAAAACTGCAATTCTCAGTGAGAATGTCCTTAAAAAGTAACTGTCAGGTTTCCTGAGCACAGGATGAAAAAGATAAAAATCAGATGTGTGATACAGCTTAAAAAAAAAAAAAATCTCCAAAGATACTGTGCCACCAATCTTTTGTTTGTCTTCTGTATTGAGGATGAATTGCTGCGTGTGTGTGTATGTATATATAAAATTAAAATATGAATTTTGACTTGTTTGTCTTCAAGTTCTTCAGATGAAAGAGATGTTGGTGAAAATTGTAAAGACGAAATTAAAAGCGAGCTGCCTGGGGGAGGGGGTGTTTCTTGTTTTGCTGAGATGTCTCGCCCTCCTCTGTGCTCTGCTCACGCACAGTTGCACAAGCACAGCCCCTGGGTGCAGCTTTGCTCGGAGGCGAGGGCTGGTGTGGCCATGCAATTTGTGATCATGCCACGCATCTTCCTTGGTATGCAGTTGCATTTCTTAAAATATTCGACAGCACAAACTTGTCACTGCCTTCACCTCATTGCCGCTTTTTTGAGGGAAGATATCAAAATGTTGCATTTCAGGTTTTTTAACCTTGAAGTTTGAAATTTGGGTGTTCATCCTGATGAGACCGTGATGATGGGATTCATTTTTGTAAGCACTACTCTGGCAAAATATTCAAGCGTGTTTCCAAATCCCATTTATTTTGCCTGAGTGTGGGGTATGTTTTACTGGCACAAGTGTCTTCAGAAGCTCTAGATACCTGGTACGTATGTATTTTCCTTTTTTTCTCTCCTCTAATGGTACATGCGTAGTAGTCCGATGCTGCCCTCTGTCTTTTGGTTTATAACCCGAAAAAGAAAACAGAATTAGTCTTTTGTTTTACTGGTGCCTTTTGTCTGACAGCTTTGACCTTCTTTCAGTGAGGAAGACTTTAATTAAGGGCAGTAACTAACCTTCTGCTAAAGCCCAGTCATCAGTAGGTGTGAATCAGCAGCACATGAGTGCAGGGGGATGAATCTCAGCATAACCCCAAGGGGTTGGAGATAGCAGTGCCCCAGCTAACAACTTCAGCAGGGCTGGGCTGTGTGTTTCTGTGGCCACTGGCTTTACAGAGCAGGGCAAGTGTATGCTCACATCAGCTTTCCTTTTTCCCCTCTGAGAGGCTGTGGTGGAGGGAGTGTCGGCACGCCTTGGAGCAGCGTTGTTGGCACGCCTTGGAGCAGCGTTGTCGGCACGCCTTGGAGCAGTGTTGGTGCCAAGGTGAAATGGGCTTTGTCTGAAAGCCAAAGTGCGTGTGTGTGCAGGCGTTGCAAGGAGGAAAAGAGAGTGTGTGGAGCCAGAGGGGCTGGCCCTTGGGGAAGCGTGAACTCGTAGATCTTTGGCGGTAATTAGATAAGATGGATTATGGTTAGCTGGTGTAGGGGTGCTCCAGCAACCCACATCAGGTGTGGAGTGATTAAAAAGCAAGGAAACCAGCCTGGGGGGAAGCAGACCAAGGTGTGAGTTGCTGGGAAAGAAGCGGTGAGAGAGAGAGAGAGGCATGGCAGTCTCTCGGAGGTAAAAGGGAGACCTTGGGAACCAAATGGGAGTAGCGAGAGCAGCTAGGATGTCCACTGAGGACAGGAAGAAAGAAGGGCTCTTTGGCTCTGCTTTTCCATTCCTGTCCTTTCTGTCCTGCATTCACCAAGATTTTGGCTGGGGAGCTGGCACCTGCTTGGACAAAAGAAAAGTGAGAAGCAGGAGGAGAAAGTTGCCATGTGGCTTAATGTGCAATGACAATGTGACATCTAAATGCACTGATATTGGCAGCTGTAATGTGCTGTTTGTTTCATCTGGCGGCTGTTCATTTGGAGATCTGACTTGGACTGTGTCAGGACAGTTCACGGCTTTGCAATTACTTTCTTCCAGCAGCCCGTGCTGAGTTAGGTGTACTGAAAATGTGTGTAGGGGAAGATAATTTGCTTACGATTCTTGGCCCAAGTTAAGTCTTACCCATCAAGCAAATAAGGACACAAAAATGTTTCTCGTTGGCTATTGAACCAGAGCCAAGCCTCGCCGCCACTCCCAGGAATGGCTGTAGCTGTGTACTTGCAAGCTTAGACTATTAATTTTCAAGACCGTTAATTTAATAAGCATCAGAGAAATTATCCTGTGGGACGCTGCCAGGTAGCAGGGGCGCTTCAGAAGTCAGGCAGGCAGCCGTAGCCACGCACACGTGCATTCTCTTCATCACAGCCCAGTGTACATGTGTCTTATTATCTCTGTCAGGACGCTGGCTGCTGCACCACCTGATGTAGGTTGTGTGCACTCATTGAAAGATTGAGTCACCATTTCAGTGCAAAACTTATGGCAGGTGTGTATCTGCATGGGCTTTTTGCTTGAAGTGATGGAACACGATAATCCCTGCAGACCAGACAAGTCAGATGGCAGAAATTACAAAGCTGCCTGTTGACTTTTTGTGTGTGTGTGTGTGTGTGTGTGCTGGAACATGTTGAAAATGAAACTGGAATCCAAGGAATTGCGTTAAAATGCCGTGAAGTGGCAGCAACACCAACCATGCTGACAGAGCCAGGAAAGAATTACAAATATAAGGTTCATCTCCTGGCTAAGAGTGCTTTATTTGCTGCCAGTTCCAGTCAAGAGAACATGCAAAGGTTCAGAAAATAAATACAGATGTGGTAAAAGCAGCCAGCAAAAAAATTTAAGTGGAGCGTCTGGAATAGAGTACTTGGGTTTGCAGAAATGTGCACTGCAGCGGTGTTCAAAATAGTTTTAAAAGCAGTTTCAGCCTAAATGAAGATAGAAAGCCCCATTTAACTGTGGGACTAATATGGAGTTACGGACTTTCCAAGCATTTGTTCTACTTAAGCTTGACCAGGTTAATTGGCTGAATTTTTATCACCCGATGACATCTTATTTGTAAAATGGGTCTCCGTGTCATTTGGTGTCGCAGCCGTGGTCCCATCACACAAGATCACACGGAGCATCCTGCAGCAGTCTCAGCAGACGGAGCAGACAGGCAGCAAACGAGGGAAACACAACCGCTTCTGTTTCTCATTGTGGTTCAGGGCGGTTACGTTGGGCTGGAGTTGTTGGGAAGCTGCGCCATCAGGGTTGCATTTTGAGCACTCAATTTCATCTTTAACAAACCTTTCTTTACTTAGGAGTTTCCCCGAGTCGACGGGGCCTGCCCCCGTTCCTCAGTGTTTGCGGTTTGTAGATGGTTTTGCCTGTTGACAGGAATTTTCTCATGCAGCTCATTTCTAACTCCTATAAGAGGTGGAATCACTCCAGAGTCAAAATGTTGTTGCAAGTGGCGGTGAGACACAGAACTGAGGTCATGCAGTTGGGATGCAGGAAGGCATCCCGACTTTAGGGAAGTGCATACACAAGCTCAGAGCAGCAAAGTAATCTCATAAAATTTCCTGGGGCTTTGACAGTCTTACTGCTGCTGGATTGTCTGCATCTCTCTTGCTGGCACTTGAATGCAGTCGGATTGAGCACAGAGTGCTGGTTTCAGAGCCTGCTGCAAGTCATGCTGGTGGCAACTGTGCTTTTATTTAATTACCTTCCCACTGCTCTAAAAAAAGTGTCTTACCAAGACAAGGAGCAAGAAAAGTTCCTGGGTTCTGATGAGTAAATTGTGCCTGATGTGTTCAGTCTCCCTACGTGCGTGCATGCTGCGAGGGTTAAGAACGCTGACGCTGGAATAACTGCCTCCGGATCCCACTGTAGGTGAAAGCAGATCCTGGAGACAGACACGGGATCCCTCCAGCGCCTGGCTGGCATCCTTGTTACCTCCTGCTTCCCTGCAGCAGCCCGAGGCAGTGGGTTGGTTGCCTGTTGGTTGTGCTGCGTAAACACAGGGTGCGCGCAAACCCTCTGCGAACGCTTGGTTGGTTGCAGGGCTGCATCCCCCTCTACAGGCAGACGTTTCGGTGAAATAATTTTCTCTCCACCCCTGTTCAAACAGGCGGAAATAGTCTTTCCGATGGGATTAAGAGTGCATGCGTGTATTTTGTTTATGGTTTAAAATATGCAAGTAGCACATGCGTTGCCTTCTAAAGTCTTCTGTCCACGTCTGAATGTTTTAGCAGTTTTGCTGCAAGCGTGGCTCTCTTAGGAATGAGATGGCTTTGGGGAACGGCAATATTAAAAAGTAATCAAAGCTGTGAAAGTATAACCAAATTCTCACAACCCTCTTTGAATGTAAACAATAAGGTATGAATTTAAGATTATTTTGAGAAGACATAATTTACAAAATTGAAATAAACACGAATACATGCAAGATCCTTGCATCATCATGGTGTTATGGTGTGTCCTAAAAAAATACAATCAGAAATTACTATTTGAATGTAGCAAACGGAATCCTGACTTAAAGAGAAATCTTTGTCTTTGTATTGATCTTCCATACGTAAAAGTGCTCAGACTAAAATGTCCTGAAGACAAACACAACGCGTGGCCCTTGGCAGCCGTACGGTTTGGAAGGAATTGGGAAGCCACAGTCCCAAGTCCTGAGGTGAGGAGCAGCGGCGTGCGTGAAGGCTGCTGTGAGGCAGCAGGAGAGCTGAGATGGGAGGCGACATGTCCCAGAAGCTGGGGCGGCAGCAGGGTGACCCGTAAGCACTGGCTGCGCACCAGTGTGACTGGAGATACAGGGCCAAGGGGGCTGGTCGGGAGTGGTCGAGTCTGGTCTTGCTCCTCCCAGAAACCCATGACGGTGTTCAAATCAGCAGGCTGGAAACTTGGACGTGAGTAACTGTGACCGCACTTGATTCTTACAAACTGATTTTTTCTATGTGTTTAAAGGATGTTCTAACGGACATCTTTGGGTTCATGATTTTTATGGGTCAGTTCAAGGCTTTTAGGTGCAGGAAAAACATTAACAGAAGCAGTAACAATTTGGGATTCGGGATCATTTGGGATCAGAAGTTGCATCTAAACATGATGCACGATTTCCTGAGCTTGGATGTTTAAATACTTTGCTATAGCAAATCCCGAGTTTAGTTCTAAATTAGACGATGCGGTGGGAGTTAGGGCCTGCTGCCACTGGAGGGCTGCCTCACCACGGGGAGCCAGGGTGGGCTACATTCTCCCCTCAGCCTTGGGGGGGTGGGGTACTTCTTTGTCATCATTATCCTGTTGCCAGTAAGAAGAAAAACGAGTTTGCTGGTGTTAAATGACGAGGGCTTTATATGCAGGTAAGTCATTACTTTGTTGCCACAGTAATCCTACGCTTTTTTAAATTTTTGATATTTTGACATCATTATCACATTTCCAGCAATAATGTTTCTAAAAACAGTTCTGCACAAAATATTTGTAGTTCTGGTGCTATCTAAGATTAATAACGTGGACACCGCTATACTGGCAAGAGGGTTGTTCCTTGTAAACCTTTTCTGCAGTTTTCCTGCCAGCCCTTAACAATACGCCTCGGAAGCCCGAGCACAAATAATGTTGGGGGGAGGGTTGCGTACGAATTGAACTACAAGAGAAGTGTCTGTCTTACAGTCGTGTTCAGCCCTAGTGCCACTTGATTTCCAGCTATGGGGTTGACAGCAGAGCTCCTCCCACACCGCAGGGAATCCCACTGCATTTGCTGTAACCTTATTTCCCTGCTGAACACGCACGTCTCCCTTTGGTGCCTGGAAGGCAACGGCTGTCAGTGTGGTCCGGATGCGTGTGAGTTATTCACAGGCTGCACCCTTGGGTGCTAGCACTTTCCCATCAAGAGGAGAAAAGTATCAACTGGCACACAGCACCCCCAGGCAGCTTGGTTTCACAGTCAGTACTACTTTGTGGAAAATCTTCCCCCCACTCCCCCTCAAGTTTTAGTGTTATCCAGGACATCCATAGAAAAACGTGTTTGTTTCCAGAGAGGGAACCTGCACCTCTTGGTTCCAGCCCTCCTAGCCAGGTCAAGAGCCACAACGGTGTCAACATCCTTGCCGGGGGGCAAGGGCAGGAGCAGGGTGGTATGGTTTGCAGCCGTAACGCAGGATTTTCTCTGCTGACAAAGGCTTCCGGTTGGGAATTATACTCTGCAGAAACCAAAAAAGACTCATTGTTTTAACCTTTCCCCACAATAGCATGCTCCAGTCATGCTAGAAACAAGGTGCTTTGAAGTACAAATGTTTTATTGCAATGTTTCATTATTTACAGTACCGTCCACTTTGTCCCTGGGTGCTACCAAAGTGCAAAGCCATTTGAAACAGAAAAGCTAAATGATAGTAACTCAACAGCGAAACGTGATTGTACCTTATGGTCGTACTGCCCTGCCTCTTCCCTGCTACTGCGTGCAGAGAAGTTTGCTGCTCTCCCTCGTCACTTGGAACAAACTTTGGTCACAAAGGATTGTCAGTTGTCGGTCTGTTCGTGGTGATGCAGGAACAGCAATGTGCAGTCTTTCCAGCTGGACGTTACTTGGAATACAGGGCTTCTGAATGCGTAACAACAGAACTTTGTACACAACACTGTCAAGTTCATATTTCAATTTTTCGTGTAAGTACTGGTTTATTTCCAATTCTTTTTGTTGCTGATTCTCTTTGGCTTATAGAAGCTTTAAGTCATCTGTTTTGAGGCTTAACTATCTTAAAAGAGCCTGTACCTCTAGAATTACCACTGAGTTGCTACTGGCTACTGAAAATGGACATGTCATCTCCTAGAACTGCATTTAAAGGTCTTTACAGAATACTGCAACTTTTACCGTACGTTTCCATTTTGTATAAAAATGGTGACTCGGACACCTCTGAAGCTGACATTTTCACACACTGCCATCTTAAAGTAGGACAAATTACACTCGTTACTTCAGGAATGACCTCTCAACAGAAACTTGCCTTTGGGGGGGTAGTTACTACAAATTTTATTTGAAGACTTGAGAATCCCAGTATTCTAGTGGGTAAGCTCAGGTCAAGAATCTTTTCAGCTTTCTAACGAGTATATTAGCTTGAGAAAGTACATTGAAAGACAGGTTTCAGACCAAGTACCTGCTATTTCCACTGCTGCCAGCAGTCCCTTCGGACATGGGCAGTGAACTTCTCTGCTCCACTTCTCTTAGTGTGCAACAGGGATGTCGTTACCTTCTAAAACTTGAGACGCTTTGTGTTACAAAGCTCTTACACAATTAGGAAACGTTTAAGACTACATTCCCGAAAATAAGTTACATTAAATGGCACTCGAGTCCTTCAGAAAATGCGTAGCAGGGCTGTTGGGTAAGGCTCAGCAGTACTAACTGCTGCTCTCTCTCCTCACCCCATGCCTGGTTTACAGTTCAATAATGAGTCCCTGTACCAGTTGCCTCAAATGATTCTGAAATTACAGCTTCTCAAAAATGGGATGATTGCAGCTCTTGGCAGGTTTTCTCCTGTGAGTTATACTTTTATTCCATGTTTTCACAGACTTTTCCGTATCACTACTGATAGAAAGCCACCAAAAGCTTTACAGTTGCAGGAGGTAACATCTTCACAAAGAAAATGTATTGTTTGCATTTCTTAACCTACCATACAAAACACGGTGTTTAAAAGCTCCGCAGTGCCTCCCTTCCTATCGTTCCTCTGGAATTTGGAGGAGGCAGCAGAGCTCACATGCAGTCAACAACATTGCTGGATCCTTGGCCCACGTCCCGGATCTGGCTGCTGAGACAAGAGCACACAGCCACGCCTGCCCCTGCCCTGCAGTGTGACACAGGGCCGACGAGTTCCCACCTAAAGCAGATGGCAGAGGAAAAAAAAAAGAAAAATAAGTTCCTGTTCTTTCTGAGCAAGCGGAAAGTATTTCTTTTCTGTGTCTGAAATTCTATTATACAGCCTAGTTATATAGTCTGTGCAAAATATACCTTGCTAGTTTATGCTCATTATTTGTCTGGTAAATTTAGTGCAAAATCGGGTTGAAACAACCAGAAGAATGTAGATTCTTATTGAGCGAAGGGAAGAGAACAAAGGACGGAAAGAAGGAGGAGGAGGTAGTGCTCTGATATTTACAAGAAGAACCTAATGGCATAAGCAGCACTCCTGCATCGCTAGTCATGGATGTAATATGTTGATCTCACAAAATTGATGTGAGACAGAGTCAATTAAAATTTGGAGTATTTATTAGCAAGCGGCAGCAAGCAAAACAGCGCTGGGCGGCCCGGGAGTCGCACTCCACTGACGGCGCGCACTCAATGCAGCGGCCTTCTCAAATATATATGGTACTTTTTACATAATCATAAGATCTCTTAATACGGCTATACATATGCATAACCTATCCCCGCTTCGTATTAAAATTAGCTTTAAGAAGTCATTTTCATAAACTCCTCCTAACTGCGCTTGCGCAATGCTTTGTGGTGGTGGTCGCTGAGGGTCTTGAGGATGAAGGCTGCAAATTCTTCTTCATCACTTCAAGTAACCTTTTGTCCCTGCGCAGACTCAGTTTTTCTTTTTGGTCTCTGTCCAGACTGCAGGGTTGGTTTCAGCCGCCTTTCAAGGCCTTCTTTTATTTGTTATCAGGAGCTGTCCTTGGCAATGCCTCAAGACTTCTTGCTTCGTCCATTTTTTTTATCAGGCCTGTTTTTTAGGTTATGAATTACTACTAGTTAATTAGTACTATATCTTTGACTCAGTCCCCCCCCTTTTTCTAAAGAGTTAGTAAATTCTATAAGGATTCTTCATCTAACATTTTCTCAAAGTATTTATCTAAGTGCTATAGGTATCTCTAAAACTCTGGCAGTACTAAACGAACACCTTTAAAATTACACAAATTAATATCTTAAACACTAGTATTGCCAGTGGTCTTGGGGTGAAGGTTTCTTTCTTTCAAGTCTTTTCACAATTTATTATACTTTGTCTACATAACTTGACCCTGCAGCTTAGTCTTGCCTGCACAATCATGCATATCTTGTTTACACAGTAAAATGTTGGCCATCTTGCCACCTCTTGTTAAGCAGTTGCCTTCTTGTGGAAATGTAAGTTTTCAGGTTTGGTGAACAAACGATGCTGAGTTTATCACAATTCCCCCCTTTATTTTTTTTACTATTTTGTTCATCAAACTGCTTAAGCTTTTGTTGACTTAAAATAAAGGTTTCTTTTGGTTTTGGTATTTTTTTAGGGGTTCATACTTGGCTCTTATAAGCATTAAATGAGCTGCTTTTAATTTGCTTTTTACAATTGCAACTATTTTGTTGCTTTATTGTCATTACTAACACTTTTATTGTACACAGGCTTATTTGCAGATTTGAGAAAGGTGGAGTGCTCTTGCCTTTGCTATAGGTATTTCGATATCTCTGGCAATTTATATATATATATTTTATTTATTTATTTATTTATTTATTTATTTATTTATTTTCTTTTGTTTCCTGGGAGAGTGTGTAGACTTCGGGAAAGTTTTAAGGTTGCTTGGGTTGGGAGTTGTAAGTCAAAGGGCATTATGTGTCATTTCTGGAGGTGGTTTATTAATCTCAATCCCCACAGCAGTACGCCTCTGCCTCTTCCTCTGCCTACTCTGTTGCTTAGAGCAGCGAGGGGTACCATCTTCTCGGCAGCAGTCGTATTTTTCAGGGGAACCTCCTTCATATTTAGCTCACCTTGACTTACATGCTTGTCAGTTTTTATTTTTTTACCTCCTAAGCTCTACACCCTATCTTAGACACTGTCTGTCCGCAAGTCACCTGCACAATTTTGGCCTCCGTTAAACAAGGTTCATTTGCATGGAGACAACACTTCTCAGGGTTCATGCTTTTGGCAAAGATATTTTACCACTTCTTAGATTCTTTTATGATTTTCCCGGTTGCAACTCTTGTGCGTAATGTCTGTAGTTATAACATTCATGGCAAATACTACTAAGAGGATACCCATAGAGGCAGTGGACCCACCACTTTTCTTTACAAAGTTTACACTTAGACAAAGGGATAACAAATACAGTTAGGATTTCTACAAAAGACAGTTTCATTCATTTGTCTTTCTTCGGAAGGTAACCTTTAGGTTGTCCGGGCTTCCTGTTGCCTCTTAATGGGAACTTCGAACGGGTCCTTTGATTCGGCTTGCGTGAGTCCACTCTTTTTCAGCAGTCCGAACAACAGAATCTGTAGTGAGTAAAACAAGAAAAGGTACCTCCCAACAGGGAGTCAGGGATGATTCTTTCCAGACTTTGATCAATACTTTATTTAATTGTAATATTTAAAGGCGGTCTCTGCACTCTTAGTCTTTTCTTTATTAACTTTTGCCTTCTTTTCATGCACAGGAGAAAGAGTCTGTCTCTCACCTTGAAACACGCTCCACACTGCAACCAGCTCTCTCACCTGTGCACTACCTTCTCCTGTAATGATTTGCTTCTTGGTTTTTACTTGAAGGGCCACAGCCCGGTACTTCTAAACTTTCTCTTCTCGCTTCGATGAAGCATCAGTAAACTATGCATTTAAAACTTGCTCTGAGAATGGGGGAGCGACTTTGATCACAAGGGAAAGTTGGGGGCATCTCCCTATCCAAGTTCGCCTCATCTTGGATAGGCAGTATTTTAGCAGTTCTTTTTGTCACAAAAAATCGCAATAGTGTTTTATTTGAGCATACTATTTTTTTTTTTTTTTTTTTTTTTTTATGGAGGCGCGCTGAGCCACCCCGTCAGGGGTGGGGTCTTTGTAAATTTTAACTTTTTCTTGTATGTGAATGGTTTCAAGTTCTTGGGCCAGTACATGGTGAGCTGGTGTGGGGGAGTGTTTACATCCTTGAGGCAGTCGAGTAAACGTATACTGCTTCCCCCCCCCCCCCCCCCCCCCCCCCCCCCCCGTGAAAGCAAAGCATTCCTGTTTCACAGGTTGCAGCGGAACCATAAAAAAATGTCTTTGACATCAATTGTTGCTATCACCGGGTGAGATTGTTTCTGAATGGTGGCGATTAACTCAGCGATGTTTGGCACGGCAGCCGTTAATGGGCCCGTATTGTTATTGAAGCGCCGGTAGTCTACAGCCAATCTCCATTTCTTATTAGGTTTTCTCACGGGCTATATGGGAGAGTTGAAGGGGGACTGTGTCGGGACTACGACTCTCTGCTTCTTCAGATCTTCTAACACGGGGGTGATGCCCTCCCTCGCTCCCAGGGGTAACGGGTAGGGTTTCACATTAGTCAAGCGGGAAGGGGGGGGGGAGGCGCCGCTTGTAGCAGGCGCACTGACACACTGAAATTCTCGGTTAGCCTTCTAACCTGAGGAATGCTGAAAGACTGTAAGTTTCCTTGGGTGTCCCGCCACTGTCTTCCCTTCAAAATATTTATTTTTAGGAGATTTATTTGGAAGGGCTTTATAACCGCCATGGTGTCTACCGGACTTTCCTCTCCTGGTAGCCACAAGATTACCGGAGTCATGGGCACAGATTGGGTTTTCCCCAAAGCATTTAGTACTATTAGGTGTTTAGAAGGGGCCGAGATGCCGACTGTTCTACCTCACTCCGATTAATTGCTGTAGTTTGGGCCCCTGTATCAATTAAAAAAGTCACGGGCTTTTTCCTTGGCCCTACTGCAACTGTAATTAGTAAGTCTCCTTTATTATTGCAGATGAGTTGTCTAATAAACATTTACCCTCTGCCTCCCCTCTCACCTTGGGGGGGCGGAGGATTTAGCTTTCTGCCACCTTTTTGTTTCTTTTGAACCTTTCTTCTATGTCCACGGGTGGCGCCGAAGGTGGGTTCAGTGTGAGCGGGGGTCTTTGTTCAGACCACCTCCGCACTAGGAACTCTAGCTTTTTGGTGGGGAGCCCCATCCATTAAGTCTTGGGGCACCTCCTTTTGTAGTTCTATTTGCCACAATTCTTGCTGGAACAGAGGTCTCTCTCTCTCTCTTTTTTTTTTTTTTTTTTATTTTTTAAGATCAGGGCTTTTCCCAGAGAAAAAAAAAACTAAACAATGATTTATTCGCCTGCTCCTCCGTCCGCACTGCTCTAGTTTCTGCTTTTTGGTAAGTCGACTTACTGGCCTGTATTTCTTTCTGTAATTTATTAATTCTTGAGTCACTTCCCCCTCTTCAATGGGTTCAGCCCCCCCACCCCCCGACTAATATGCGGCTCTCTGGGTTAGAGACCATGGGGCTCGGAGGTCGCCCGTTGTGAGGAAAACGCCAGGGCCCTAATATCCCTCTGCTCCCTTTTTGATAAAATGATTCCGTTCTCTCCCGACAGGGATATACTCCACACGTATTCGGTTTCGGATTTCTTTGCCATCCTAGCAAAATCTTTCCGTAGTTTGGCTAATTCAGTGGCGGTAAAGGGGATTCTGTTTTTATCAGTGGATACATGTGGGGGTGTTATCTGTGGCGTCTTTTAGTTGGGTTTTTGTTTTGTGGTGTTTTTATCTTCCTGACGATAAATTGGGCGCACCCCTTTTCCCTTTGGCATTACTTTTGTCTCAGCGAGGGTGTCTGACTCCTTTAGGAGCTGAACTCAGCTTCTCTTTCAATATTAAGTTTTTTGCTCTTTTCTTCCTTTAGCACCCGCTTGGTTTCTAGGAACTGTTCCTGCAGCGGCGCCAGTGCCGCTTGTATTGAGGCAACTATCGCCTCTTCTTGGCAGGGCGCCTGCCTCTTGTCCTCCACCGCAGCCGCCAGGCACGCTCCCAGCACAGCACAAACAGTAGCTTTCCCTTTTCTCTTTCTAGCTTTAGCTTCTTTGTGCAACACCACTATTCGGTTTATGACACCTTGCAGTTGGAACCAATGGTTCCGTGCTCAATCTCGTCCCGAGAGTGAGGGGCGAGAACAATACCTCTCTCAACAACTCGTTTAATCCTTGCTCTTGCCAGTTTTCTAACTTTATCAATTTCTTTCTAATGTCTGTCCATGACTTTACCACAAACTGAGTTTTCAACAGAACTTGTCTCACAGGGGTGGTGGGATCTAGCCTTGAATAGAGTTGCAGATTCTGTCGCAATCTGTCTAGCCATTTAGTGGGGGGGTTCATCTTTCCCTTGATGTTCACTAAAAGCTTTATTTATATTCTGTCTCTGAGGAACAGATTCTTTAATTTCTTGAACAACTCTGGTGCGCAGATCCACCATATGAGTTTTATGTTCAGTGTCTTGATTAGTCCAGTTTGGCTGCTGTAGTAGCCATTTAATGTCTGCGCCTGGACTATGTCGATGTTCCCTCTCCTCCATTATGAAAATCCTTTTCACTTAGGGTGAACACACAAACTCTGCACCGCACTCACTCAAACACTCACTCAGTCATATAAAAGGGCCCATTACACTTCTCACTCACACCACAAGATTTTCCAATTAAAACAATAGCCAGTTACGTGTAACTTAAATCTTAAACCATTTGCCATTTACCACTAATCTGCACCAAGATAGTCAGACTGATCACAAATCTAAATTGGCCAATATAAGCCTTTTCTTATTTGTTTCTTTCTCTCCATATTTCCATACAATAGTGGATCAATTTTACTTTGTTCTTACCCCGCCTAGAGGGGTAATCATCCCAATACTTGATCATTAAACTTAACGGACTGTCTGGTGGTATTTGGGGGGGGTTTCACATGAGGTCCCAATCCACCCATGGAATCAGAGGGCTTGCTCTTCCTCTGTCCCATCTTCCGGAGTGCCTTCTTACACACACACACACGCTCCCCCTATTCGTGGCCCAGTCCCTCGCGGGAGATGGGAACCGCACTACTAAGGGGTCCGCACTCACTTCGTCCGGTGGGCTACTAAGTCCGGTGGACGTCTCACATTATCACACTCCGGGATACCCAACCCCAACCGAACGGATAACTGGCCTATACTCACGCGTTCCTGCGTCTTCGTTCGGGGCTTCGTGCACAAAGATTACAGGGTTTGCCGGCTTTCTTTTGCTTGTTGCCGAATTTAGGGTTCGTCGGTAGAGGATGTGATGCGATAGCACCCAGCCAGGGCCGCTGAATTTCAGCGGGGCGCCTCCCTGTATGGGGCTTCTCACCAGATTGCCTCTATCCGAGTCACGGCACCAAAATTGTTATATGTTGATCTCACAAAATTGACGTGAGACAGAGTCAATTAAAATTTGGAGTATTTATTAGCAAGCGGCAGCAAGCAAAACAGCGCTGGGCGGCCCGGGAGTCTCACTCCACTGACGGCGCGCACTCAATGCAGCGGCCTTCTCAAATATATATGGTACTTTTTACATAATCATAAGATCTCTTAATACGGCTATACATATGCATAACCTATCCCCGCTTCGTATTAAAATTAGCTTTAAGAAGTCATTTTCATAAACTCCTCCTAACTGCGCTTGCGCAATGCTTTGTGGTGGTGGTCGCTGAGGGTCTTGAGGATGAAGGCTGCAAATTCTTCTTCATCACTTCAAGTAACCTTTTGTCCCTGCGCAGACTCAGTTTTTCTTTTTGGTCTCTGTCCAGACTGCAGGGTTGGTTTCAGCCGCCTTTCAAGGCCTTCTTTTATTTGTTATCAGGAGCTGTCCTTGGCAATGCCTCAAGACTTCTTGCTTCGTCCATTTTTTTTATCAGGCCTGTTTTTTAGGTTATGAATTACTACTAGTTAATTAGTACTATATCTTTGACTCAGTTCCCCCCCCTTTTTCTAAAGAGTTAGTAAATTCTATAAGGATTCTTCATCTAACATTTTCTCAAAGTATTTATCTAAGTGCTATAGGTATCTCTAAAACTCTGGCAGTACTAAACGAACACCTTTAAAATTACACAAATTAATATCTTAAACACTAGTATTGCCAGTGGTCTTGGGGTGAAGGTTTCTTTCTTTCAAGTCTTTTCACAATTTATTATACTTTGTCTACATAACTTGACCCTGCAGCTTAGTCTTGCCTGCACAATCATGCATATCTTGTTTACACAGTAAAATGTTGGCCATCTTGCCACCTCTTGTTAAGCAGTTGCCTTCTTGTGGAAATGTAAGTTTTTAGGTTTGGTGAACAAACGATACTGAGTTTATCACAATGGATATTACTCAATTATTACCAGGAAACAATAGATAGACTCCTGCTGCGCACTACTTCTATTATGTTGCGTTTTCATATAGGCAGTTCAGTTTGATCTGAGTATTATCCTAAATATCCTCATCTTTTGCACAGCTCAGTAGGATTTTGATGACCAGAGGTGCTAAGACCTACCAGCTGCATTTTGTTCAAAATCCTGTGTTCTGCCTTGTAAAAGCAGATGGGAAAAGCAGTTCAGTTCCTCAGATGGCCTCAACTTGGGAGGAAACAGTCACTTACCACAAGGGCTACGGAACCAACTCCTCCCCTGGGAGCGTTCATTGGGGCGACTGCACTCCATCGATCAGAATCAATGTCATATCTTTCCACATCGCTGAAGCAAGTGTTGTCATCTAAACCTCCTATTGCGTAAATGGGGCCACCAAGGGAGGCAAGAGCAATTCCTCTCCTAACAAAACCACAGGATCAACACCTCAGTGCAAGTCCTTAAGGAAAAGGAATGGGAAAGACACATCAAGTGCAATGTTACCTGACTGGTACCTGTTTCAAACTATGGGGGAAAAAGTAATGAAAATGTTAAAAGTGAAGTTTATAATAAATAATGACCAGTAACTGCGGCTGGCCCTCTGTACACCTGCATCAGTCTTGCAGCTTTATCCTGAAAGTCTTTCGTATGTTTGCATCCTCCCGTGAGAGGGGCTCTAGAGTTTTATCTTGACTTCACCTCAGCTTTCCCAGGCACCTCTACGTTATTGTGTGATCCATGAACAGGACTGTTGCAGCTAGAATATTTCTAGACTGCAAAAAGACAAAGCTCCTGTTTAAAGAATAAAGGCAGGGGGACGCGGAATACTGTTTTGACTGAATGTCACCCAAGACCCAAGTCTTCTAATTACACGCTTAGATATATGAGGTTAGCTTAGCTATGTGATTTCTTGGTACTGAATTTTACGCCTCCTATTTTGTTTTATTGAAGAACCACATTTTGTTTTATGGAGAACCAAAACCTGCTGGTTTTAACTTTGCTGGTATAGCTGCTGCTACAATCTGGGAATGATTTTTTTGGGGGGTGATATTAATACATATTAAAAGCAAGCCTGCGCTGGATATTAGATGAGTGAACTCTAGAAAGATTTAGTTACAATTTCTTCCATTCTCTTCTTTTTTATTAAGTCTGTGTTAAAATAGTTGTCAGATTTTTTTCTACTGAATCTACAATTATGAGAATACAGTCAGTATTACAAAATGCAAAGTATGGTCTAGACTCATTAGAAGCATTAAGTTTCTGCTTTAAGTACCAAGACAGGTGATTCACCATTTCACTGAGAACATTCTTGCCTCATTACACAGAGGGCAGGTGCGAAGATACCAAGGCAGGAGCAAGGGATGCACAGTCTTTCTACAGAACGCACACTGGGGAGATACCCTGACCTTATCTTGCATTGCCTCACCAGGTAACATAGATGGCATCAATGGTGGCAGTTTTTTCTCAACTAAGTATTCGGACACCATGTCCATGAATGGGAGGAATGGAGCGTAGCCAAGGCACAGCAGCCCTTCCATTTACCAAGGTACTGAGTAAGAAATGTCACAGAAATCTAGGGCTGATGTTTGCAGAGAATATGCCCTGTGGTGGTGGCAGTAGGGAGGAGTAAGAAGCTCCTTCTGGGAGTCTGGGTCTTTTACTTTGATTATGTCACAGCTACAAATAGCTTGAGGACTTAGCCGTGTTCAGTAGTTCACTCCTGCTTGTACATGATGCTTTTAGAAACAACAAATAACAAAACAGAATGTAGAATTCAAGAGGTTGATTTAAATGACAGCGGAAACAAAAAATTACCCATCTGTGACTCCTTAAAAGAATCCTAAATGTCAAAAGGCAAGAAAAAGCCTCAATCTGACTTTAAGTGTTTTAGTGCGTCTGGTGGCCTTTTGTGGCAAAAACATAGGCAGCATGAAGGTTTCCTGGGCATGAAGAATTTCACTGTGCATGTTCACTGGCAGTCATCTTGCTCATTCTTAAAAAGCGCAAAAAACCCACAGAAGTCTATCAGTTTCAAGTTCTTTATCGGGCATAGCAGAAATGCCCTAGATACGGGAATGTAAGCACAGCTGGAGTAGAAGAGCTCTCTGCTCCAGAAGCCAGGCCCCCAAGAAAGAAAAGAATAGTGACAAAAGAAAGCCAAAGTGTAAACGTAACCAATGTTACCAGCCAGGGCCTCTCCCTAGAGAGAGAGAGATATTATGCAGTTTTGCACTGAAATAGTATGTTACACACAACGTTGTGTTTCTGAAAATATGTGATGTATGCAAGTATGTGATGCAAATTTGTATTTGCTTTACAGCTAGTAAATAAAGGTGTTTGATAGCATAAAGCCCCAAAATAGGAAAAAAAAAAAAAAAAAAAAAACAACCCAAAACTAAAAATAGCACAGTTTGGAAACCCAAATAAAGACAGGACAGACATGGTGTTTTTCAGCGTCAGCAAGAAATTATTTATCACAGACTAGGACTTAAAATTTGGATCACGTACCTCTTTGTGTTCATTGATGCCTTCATCATCCACTTGTTTGTGAGAGGATCAAATACTTCCATGCTTCCTAAGTGTTCGTTTCCATCATGTCCACCTACTGCGTAGACTTTACCCGAAACACATATGCATCTTTTGATACAGAGATTGCTTGGCAACACTTCAGTTTTCATTTATGCAATATCCCTGCCTATGTGGAGACAACAAGCTCAAATAAAGGTTAAAGTCTTCAAATGTTTTCAATATCAAGATTTTAGTAAGTACAGACTTTATATTTTTATATGCTGTACTCAACCAGAGATCTGTTTCTAACTTGGACTTTTATACAAAGCTTGAGATATGTAGACAAAAAAATCTTCCCATCACTTGAGTACTGCAGGTCAGATCAGTTTTGGACATTTATATCAGTCTCTCCAGATTTACGGGGGCGGGGGGTGGGGGGTGGGGAAATCTCTGTTCTGCTGCAGCAACACAGGAGCTACCGTTTACAAGGAGAAGTTGCATCATGGGTGCTAAGCTGCTCTGGACTGCACGGACCTGGTTTCAGAAGATGGAGACCCAAAAATAAAGGTAGGTCTGTTCTTGGAAGATTTATGGTCTTAGTGACTTGCCTGTATGGAGTTAAGTGTGAAGGGAGCTAGTATGAGTACTAGCAAATTCTGGGTGACTCTGCTGTGTAAGGCTATTTTTTTGTAAACGGGTTAAAAAAAAATTAAATCGCCTATTAAGAGAAGAGGAGGCTATGTACCGTTCATAGAATCATAGAATAGTTGGGGTTGGAAGGGACCTTTAAAAGGTCATCTAGTCCACCCCCCCTGCAATGAGCAGGGACATCTTCAACTAGACCAGGTTGCTCAGAGCCCTGTCCAACCTGACCCTGAGCGTTTCCAGGGATGGGGCATCTACAACCTCTCTGGGCAACCTGTTCCACCACCCTCATTGTAAAAAATGTCTCCTTATATCTGGTCTAAATCTTCCCTCTTTTAGTTTAAAACCATTACCCCTTGGCCTATTGCAACAGCCCCTATTAAAAAGTCTGTCCCCATCTTTCTTACAAGCTCCCTTTAAGTATTAAAAAGCTACAGTAAGGTCTCCCCAGAGCCTCTTGCAGGCTGAACCACCCCAACTCCCAGTTCACAGTAATATCTTTTCAGTAAGCATGCTCTCAGATTGTTTCAGAATCACAAACCCCTTCGTGGGGAAGAAGCCTTACTAAATTGAAGAATATCCAACAGGTAAGCCATTGGAAGACAGATTTATTTATTAAAAGTACCGATTCCACCAAAAGGAGCAAACAAGTGCCTTTAGAATAGCATTACTGACCTCCCACAGAGATCACACCCACGTGCCTTCTCCTGCTGTTCATTTCAGGGCCGAAGAACCAGTTGTTCTTACTGCTAGAGTAACATTCAATGCTGCGAAATGGGTCACCAGATCCACCTCTACCACCGACACAAAACAACACACCTGAAGAAGACAAAACAGGTTTCCAGAAAAATAGCAGGAAGATGGGGGATAAAGTTGTACAGCAGAGTGAACTGAAACTTATGTAGTTCGGGAGAAGTCATATTTCACTTCAGGGGGCACAGTCATTGCCCTGCGTAACTGGGTGCTGGATTTTGCCTTTGCTTGGCATGCTGTTATGGCAATTAACTATCTATGCTGATGCAAAACCAATGCATATTTTAAATATGCTTTTTGTGATTTTTTGCTCAGGGAGATAAACATTGTTAAATATAAAAATGTAAAAATTCGGATTTGCAGTCTAATATTCATCACTCACTTTTGGTGTAGGTTAGCCAAAGAGTTTAAAAGTTAGCTCAACCTTCTCGTGCCAAAAGATAAGTGTCCACTGTTGTCGGTATAGCTGTGAGCATGCTGCCTGGTCACAAGATACTTAACAGTTCTAGCTTTAATACAGATAGAGCCAATCAGGATAAATAAATAATGCTTTAAAGAAAGAAAATGACAGCTAAAGTTCTGCTAGGACAATGCAGCACACTAGCTAATTACCAGAGAGGTACACAACGGCTTTCCCAGTTTTGCATTAAGTCATTAACAACCATTTCTACCAAGCTACCTAACCCTGCACAGACGCACCGCCTTTTCTCCACACCACTCCCTATGGGATAATCAGACACACATTTAATTACCAGCAGTCTGCTTCCTTGGTGTTGTGCGAATGGAGTACTCAAAGTCTGGCACTGCCCTGCTGCTCAGGTGAAGGTGGTAGTTTCTTGCTTCATCCGGCAAATCCCTACATTTTAGATTCTGCTTGACAATCTCTTCCTTTGCCACAACACCCATAAGGAAACAAATGGGCAAGAGAGGCAGCCGTACCTGACAGAAATGAACACAGTTGGAGTAACTGGCTGAACTGACTGAGTCTCACCATTTACAGTGACGCAAGCATAACAGATGGCAGCTTCTGAGCCAGCTGCCAGCCCCACGCTCTTCACTAAAAAGGGAGGCGTTCATACTTTTTTTCCAGAATAACAGCGATATGAACAGTTCTTTTTAGTGACAAACGATTGCTACAAGCCTTTGCATTTAAGCAGCGGTGGAGAACTGCCCCTTGGCCCAGGCTGAGCGGAGGAAGAAGTGCCGCTGCCTGTACTGCAACTGCACCTGCCTGATGTGATGCAGGCAGCATCCGTGACTGTACCAGGATAGCCCGTGTCAGGTTAGTCTGCTGAGGGGGTGAATTTTCAGCTCATTGCTATGCCAGTATAAGAGGGCTTTTGCTAGAATGGCTGATTTTCTTTGGGTGGCAAGTCAAAGAGGAAACACTATCAGCATGAACTAAGTGTCTGTCTATTAAGGAGGTATTGATAGTGCAGTAACACCTTTCTCTAGTGTGGACTTGACAGACTACAGGATTAAAAAAACCCCAACGTTGAGAGCTAATTGTTTCCTTCCCCAAATCCTTCCTGTGGTTCCCTAGCAGAGAGCTGGTGAGCAGGCTGAGGAAAGAAAGGCTCCTTCTGGGTAAGGCTATAGGTGGTCACTGCCCAGAGCAATCCCCAGCGACAGGGCACATCTGAAATAAGGTCAGCCTCTCCAAGGCTGCCTTGAAATGTCTTCCTCCCCACAGTCACTTATTTCAGCAAACCGTTCATTTGTCCTTTTGAGAGAAACAGTGAGGAATATGAAGTACAATCGGGTGCAAAGGTGGGACAGGTGTTAGCAGGGGGGACTGAAGCAAACCAGCATCTGACTTCCTAAGGTTTGGAATCGATGCTGTCAGGCACCTCCCAGTTAGCTCAGCAGCAATTGTGAAGTCCAGTATCTCCAGTGCTTCTCAGAGCAGCAAAAGGGTGCTGTTACATGGCTGACAAATGTCCCTGCCTTGAAGTAAGCAAGTGTTTCTACCAGTTCTTCCTTACCCGCTTGCTTTCAGTCCCACTTCTTCCCTTACTTTGGCCTGTCTTGGTTTTGGCCGATTAAAAGCACAGCCATAGCCCTGCTCATAGACTCATGAGGCAAGTGATGCGGTAAGAGCACAAGGCTGACAAATTCAGAACCTCATGATGACAGCGCAACCCCTAAGGCTGATTATGATGTGGATAATAACTATCGCGAAGCCCAGTCATGTTTTCTGCTAGCAATAATGTCCAAATCACCTGATGGCTCCGTATACTCTGGCAAATAACCCATATTTACAGGAAGGGGTTTACTTTTTCATTGTTTCATTCTAGACTGGTTACCATGAATAAAACAAAGATGTTAATCTCATCTACTTGTACACCTGGGTAATAATGAAGGTTTTTTTAAATCTCAAATTATATTGCCTATAAATTTAATTATAGTGTACTAAAGAAGGAATTTTTCTACCAAAACCATCATGCTAGTCTAGACGAAACTGAAAGTTTTGGGAAGACAGTTAATAAACAGTTGTGATCTTTTACCAGGAAAGGTGAAAAATGATGCATGAAGACAATGACAGCAGTATTCTAGTGGACCTCTCTTTACTCACATGATGCCAATATTAGCACTTCTGCTGAATGCAAAACATTCAAGCTGGAGTTCAGTGACAACTGAAATGGCACAGTTGATCCTACCTGCTAAGATTCACAGGGCATTTTGCAGTGCACAGCATGTACCACCCTCCTCCCCAGCACAGGTTCTCTATACCTGTCTCAAATACTGTATTTTAAATTCCCATAATCAGCACATACGGAGCTTGAATGACTGACGTACCTAACGCTTTGACAGGAGGAGGTCCGATGGGTGTTTAAATAAGTTCAGCTAAGTGACCTTTTGATACCCGTATGTGTTTCTTTCAGAAGCAGTGGACTCTCATCAAGTCTAGATCATTAAACTGCTAACTCCTACAGGTAACCAGCAGTGCTAGCCTAGTGAGCATTAAATGGTCTAGCATATGTTTCCTAGCCTGCTTATAGGGCTAACATGTCTTGGTCTTTTGTTAATTAAATATAGGAACATTCTAGAAGTAGCACAACTTGATATGACACATCTCCGTTACAGTTTTACTCTCCTAGACACGTAAAAAGCTCCTCAACAGCTTTGCTCTCTTTTCTTAAGTACAAACACTTACCAGCAAGGGAAGTGAGTGTTTCAGGCTGTAGTAGTATCAAACCAAGTGAAGTGATGGCTTTATGTACTCTACTATGTGTAAATCTAAGAATTTTCTGCTCTAACACAGATGCAGCTTTTTGTTGGCTCCCCAGCCACGAGCATGTAGTGAGTACTCATCTCACAAGAGAAACTGAAGAATATGACTTCTTCCTGATATTCTACTGTTAACTCACAACTGCGAATACCAGAGGAGGTGCCAACTGCCGAGAACAATTTTCATCATGAGATCTACCCAAGGACAAACAGTTGATTAGACAACAAAACCAGTGACAAGACAGGCACACGGCGCCTCAGCCTGCCCTACCTGTGCAAGTATTTCATCCAGCCACGTCGCATGATGCTGTGGATTGGCTAGCAGCCACTTGATAGCAGCGTTGTAAACTTGCTTTTCGTTTTCAATATTCAGGTCACTGGAGGACAGGAGTTTATGGAGGTGCTGTGGTGACACACTCACAAAGTCTTCGCACTCCACCACTTCTGTAAAGTGTTCGCAAGCATACTGATCAGCCATGTCCATCAAGTCAATGCGGTTGTGACTCTCCGCAAATGCCCTGACTGCCAGGCAGTTGGAGGGATGGAAGTGCAGCTTCATGTATTCACAGCACGCCTTTGCTACCAGTTCCACCTGAAGAATGCAAGCAGCGTACAAGAGAGGCTGGACGTTATCCACTGTCAGAGTAATCCGGGAGGAGTACACAAACTTCACCAGGTCTTCTATTGCATCACCATCAAAGTCCCTGATCTCAATCAATGTCTGCTTGGCTTCAGCCATTTCCGAAAGAAACATGGCTCTAAAGTAAGGTATAACACAAGCTAGCACCAGTGTGTGGCAGGAGATAAGCTTTGGACCAACCTGAAAAAAAAGAAGAAAATAACCCTCAGTCTTTCACTGGAATGTCAGTTTTGGCTACGATAGGACGGACAGTTAAGCCGAAATAAGAATCCTGAACTCAATATGCATTGAGCTACTGTATTTTGTTCAAGCAAAATAACTCCATCTGCCCTGTACTTCTGACATCAGATCAATGTATCCCAAGCAGGTCTGAGTTGTAACTTGGTCACCAGAGTAGGGCAAGGCCGTAACACAAAGAAGCAATAGCACTGATGCACTGAACTTGCTTTTCTTTAAGAGGCGTGTCCTATTTCTTAAATGAAACATCCTTAGGAACCTTCTAGATGCATCTTGGAGACAGGAGGAGACTGCCAGGCACTTGTTTCTTTTATGTGTATTTCAGAGACTTTGCAGGGCGGGGAGGGTGTAAATTGTAAAGCGACATTTTTAGACAACCTAATTTAAACCTCTGGACTTTTACTAATGTTGAGGAATTTATAATTCTCTATATTAGCAGCAAATTCATGTAAAACGGCAGTAATAACAGGTATTACAGGGATTATTAAAAGTTACCAATCACTTCCAGATTTTTAGCAGTTGTTCAGCCACAAAAGATAGAGTATTCCCCATAAAGAGGAGGTATTTTTCAAAATTCCGATCAGAAAGCACAAAACAGGCTTTTCACTTATAAAATTCTAGCATTCAACTATGTTAAGAGAATGTAGGTAGTGAAGGTAAAGGAACAATCCACTACTTATTTGCGTTACAGGAGTGCTTTCTTACAGCCTTTGTCATTCATCAGTCTGCGCTAACAAAGGGATGGCTGAGTTAAGCAACCGGTACTCCTGGCAGACTCAAATTACATCTTCATTTTCAGATGAAGGCGTTAAAGTGAGCGGTCTTGCAATGTAAAAATAAAAAAAGGGTGGGATATTAAATTATAAAGGATAATTTGGAGTTTTTTCTATCTCTGATTCAACACACAATTTCTCTACCCTTTTAAAAAGTGTGTGTTATCAACACAAGTGTAACCTGCCTGGTGAGCAGTAAGTCGAGGCTACAAGGAGCTGAAATTGCACAGTTACATACTGATCAACTGTGGGAACCTGCTTAGAAGGCAATTTGGGTGAGGTCGAAGTCATGCACGTCCTCTCTTGGACTGTTAGCATCTTAAATGTTTACATTTCTGTTGTAAACTTCCTAAATAAAAAAAAAAATACAAACACCTAGATAGAGATGCTTCAGATCCAACAGGTATTCTATGCTTTCCATACCCCTGCCCAAATTCACAGCCACCTCCAGCATACGTATTCATAGCTTAATCTTCAGGCTGTTAAATGCAATGGATGTGTGACAATATCTCCTTTAGTGTAACATCGCAGAGCTCTCCAGCTTCAAAGAACTGAAGGAGAGAGCTGTGAAAATCCTTCCAAGCCTCATTTGCTTCAAATACAAAGATGTCATCTTCACCGTCACTGTTGGAAGACCTAGGCTGCTGCTGCTGCTGCTGTTGCTGCCGCCTTTTTCCCTTTATCAGATGTTGTTTTGCCTGCTCTGGAACCATGGATTCTGAAGCCATTGGCTGTTTCTTCTTGCACTGTGTCCATCTTCAAAAATTCATGCCAAGACAAAATCCAGCCCATCAGGAGTCAAATCCTAAAATGCAGTTAAATTCTGTTCATGTTCCTGTTTGGAAAAAAAAAACAAAACCCAACACAAAAAATGATGAGACATTAGGTACTGGTAGTACCTAACAATTTGATTACATGTTATAAATACTACCTATAACCTTACTTGGGGAAGGTGGGAGGAGAAAGCAGGGAAAAAAGACCCACAGTCAAGAACCCTACGCAGGTACCTTTAGGAAAAGCCATTGTTTGTGAACTTGTTGCCCACGCTTCTTGAAAAAAAGACAAGAAAAAGAAAAGGCAAGGATGTATCCTCCAACATTCCTGATCTCACTGCTGTGGATGGCAGAGGAACAAAAGCGACACGGCCCACACACAACCGTGTTTCTTTGGTCCTTAAATAGCATCTCTCATCACTGCTGCCATAGACAAACTATTGATCTGACCCCGATGGGTATTTTGTACATACTTATTACTCAGCTTTCCTCGGTCTCTTAAAAAGCTAAAGCAATCCTTAAGTGTTTTATGCATTTATGCAAATGTAAGCAAAATATAAAAAGCTTCTACACAATTAGAGAACAAGAATTTACACTTACAGAAAAATCTTGGAATGAAAATGATTTCCTTTTATCTAGCAACCTTATTAATCCAACAGATTGATAATTAAAGCATGACAATGAGGAGCAAGTTTGCTCCTGCTTGCTAGCTTTTATTTTATACTGTTTACCCAGCTTAGCTGAAGATATTTAAGGTGTCTAAGTTTTATACAGCTCGGACTAAAGGAATTGTAGCCATACTAACATCATAGCCTTCCCAGGGCTGAAAGACAAATCAGGGATACCACAGACAATGGGGAGAAGGTTTTTTCTGCTTCTGCCACTCGAGTATTTTACTCTTCCTGCTACTGTGAGCTTCAGTTAGGTTAAGATTTAAGTCCAGCTTTTTATTTGGAAAAAAAAAAAAAAAAAACAAACTTAAGCATTAGGGGAAGAGCAAATATTTTTCCAGTTCAGTAGCATATTTGAAGTTTCAGCTCTGTGTGCCTAGAACTCATGAAAGCCACCTCAGTGAGATTTAGGCCATGCATCCACACGTTTTGTGGAAGATTATGAAGTCCACAAGAAAAAATGAAATACTGTTTGAAAGCATGGAGTTACTGATCTAGCTTACAAGCAGGAGTTCTGTTAGATTTTGGCAAGGAAAGCAAATGGATTTGTAAGGTTTTAAGACAAAGTCTCTGGAGACGGTATTTAGTAGCGTGTTCCTCTCTTACGCTGGCTACGAAACTTTGGTTTTCATGTTTTCTGGTTAATTTATTATGCATTCATTCTTCGTTTTATGCTAAGAGTTGATGATTGCTGTAGTTCAGTGATTTCTGCTCATGGACTCTGGTGTTGGAGGAAGTGGACTGGCTGAAGTAACAAAAAAATTATTCTACAATAAAAATGTAAGTCGCATGTCTAGGAGCAGACTTGACTTTCTTCTGGGGTATTTGGAAAGCGTCCATGCTAAATTTAGAACTCCTCAGGCATCGGTACTGGAGAAAAAGCAGGAAGTCATACTCATTTCTGCTGTAGGTCACAGGGTTGTTGCCAGCTCCTCGTCCTGTGCAGTGACAAGGCTGTTGGCTGCACTGGGCCAGGCAGGTTAAAGTAATATCACACGTGCCTAGAATATTCACTGATGGTGCTGTAAGCAAGGTAAGTATTCTTCCTTCAAAAGATACCTAAGAGAAAGATCTTACTTATTCCAAAATCACAAACTAGTTCACAGATATTACGGATCACAGGATATTTACATAGTTTATAAGAAGGAATACCTTTTCCTGCTGAAAACTTAATTTCTACTATGCCAGATTTGACAAATTCCTATACTGAGATGTTTTTATAGTTAGCTAGGGGGAAAAATCTTGATATTTTGGTTCTCTTAACTTCAAATTAATCCTCAACTACTGGTATTCACCACCTTTGCTTTGTTTAACATTCCCTTTGAAGAAGTCACTATTATCATTGAGATATAAGCTTCCGAGACAACCTACTTAAGTTACAAAAGTGAACATAAAAAAGCAAGAGGAAAAATGAGAGAGGTTGAAATGCTGTACAAGGGTTTTGAAAAGCACCATGTATTATTCATTCAGAGGTCAGATATAGCATCTTTAGCCTACACTTCCAGGGAACTCTTGCTTGTTTTGGTCCTTAACTGACAGTCTCACTTCACCGCTCCCTAGCTACTCACACTTAACAGTATTTTACAGCCGAGTAGAAATGCTGCTTACAGATAGAACTGCCACTGACTACTAAATGATAGTTTGCAGCTCCCAAGTCGTACGGTTTTCCACCTGGCATACATGCTACATTTATCCTTGTACTTTAAGTGCAACTGCACATACGCTTTCCAAAACTATTCTGTGTCTCAACGTGAAAGAGGCTGATGGTGTATGTTTTACCTATTCTGGGTATGCCATTGTAAACACGAACACAAAACCCACACAATAAGTCTTAAGATAAATCAGTGCTGTTGGGGTGGCTTTTTGTGTGTGTTTTAAATCAACTGAGCAATAACACAAAATTCAAACATAACTGCTTTTAAGCAGTTTTTTCAAAACCAAGTCATCGCTTTCTTTTGTTTCTAATCTTTTAGCTACAAGCAATTAAAAAAACCCCGATCTGTAGTTCAGAGTACTGAGGCAAAAACAGTGCCTGGAACTAGGTTCGTGCATGCATGGAGTATCATGACACAATCTTGCCTATTTGTGTGCTTTCTAGGGAAAATGAAACTTGCTGGTAGCAAAACATACTTTGATTGCATTGGAGGTTTTCTTTGTGTCTTTTTGAAAATCTAAAATACCCCGTTCATAAAGTTTTAAAAATTATTATTTTCAAGTTATGCAAGTATCAGGTGCAGTATAAGAGTCACTTCAGATTTGCTGGAATCTGTAGGAATTCATCAATTAATCTCTCTGAAGTAACTTCCTCAACTGCATTTTCCCAGAAGGAAGATGAGTATAGCAGTGCTGCCTGAAATGACTCTGAATTGTGTGTCCTTCCCCACTTCATTATCTGGGCAATGCACTTGCATTATCAGAGGTTTCCAAAGTGTTGTACCTACAGTAGATGTTAAATGGAAGCACACAACTTCTTTGTCAAAAAAACCCTGAATCAAAATAAAACAGCTCCCCCCCAAAAAAACTCAAAATATATGGTACATCTTTTTTTCTTTTTTTATTTAAGCTTCCGCAGGTAGAGATTTCTTCTTGGCTGAGGTCATTAGTAGTGAGGAAAAAGGAAGTGGGTGATTTTTTTTTGTGCAACTAGCAAGGTGGGGAGAGGGTGGATGTGGGATTTAGGTCATGCTGGTCTGAGCTGTTACGTTGAAGTTACATTGAACAAAAAGGTTTGAGTGAAGTCCTTTTCAGACAACTTCAGTTGTACCTAAGAGTACTTCAGGCATATTGCCTTGTAGCACTGTCTTAACTTTGAGATGATAGGTCTTTGCAAAAACATTACTTGGCCTTCATGATCCAGTTGTGCGGGTTGGTGAACTGGAAAAACATATATATTGCAAAAATTATAAAAAGGAGAGAATGTGGCAGCGTCTCACCGTTTTAAGAGCATGTTGCTTGTTCTTTAGTGACTGAGAGGCTTAGAAGTCTTATTAATAGTAGTCTCTGCGTTTTTCTGTAGTCAAAATTTATTTAATGGCTTTGACTTTGTTTATCTAGCTTTTTGGCCCAAAAACCTTAAAACCAAAGTTATCCTTGACATTGTGAAACATCTGTTATGCCAATTAAGTCGTGAATCCTCATCAAAAAGATACCTGAAAAAAGTCTTTATGACCTTTTTAAACCCCTTCTCTTTGCTTTTTAAGCTTGCAAGTAAGGAAGTCATCTGTTAAATTAGCCTTGCAAAACTTATTATGGAAATTCATCAGTCCAGATTCTGCTCCCATCATATGTTATTGTTTGAGAATAATTTTCAATTTGCCCTTTAAATTATTGGCCATGTAACGGGCATGAACCATGTTAAGGTCTGTGTCTAGCTGTTCCCTCGGATTTTTCTGGATAAGCGCTGCAAATTACAAAGGCGGCAGTTTCTTCAGCCTGCTGTCTTAAAGTAGTTTTCTGTCTTTCTGAACGAGATTTCTTTCCAAGTTACATCCATTTATTTAGCCTCTCCGGAGTCTGTGGGCCTGCATCAGTGGAGGAACTGGGCTGGAGTCTTAGGTCAGATGTGAGTACCTGCTTGCAGCTGGACATGTGCGGCTGGCTCTGGTGGTGCTTCTGCTAGAGGAGATGGTAAATGGAGAAGCATGCTGCCCTGCAGACCTGTTATTGAGCGCAGCATCAGTTTGGGTAGGAATGTTGGCATTAAAAAGCAAAACGAAAACAAAAACCCAGGGACTCAACGGTTCTGGATGTCCCGTGATTGCGCTTGGCCTTGGCTGTCAAAACGTTTTGTGAGTGGCACTTGGAGGCATCTGCATCATTCCCAAACCGACAGTGAGTATGAAGGTGGCATGAGGAAATCCTAGCTGGAGATTGTGCAGATGTCAGTGTCAGCCAGCAAATATGCACAGGGCTTAAATCGAGTTGTCTGTGGGGAGTACGATGTACTGTTCCCTGTAAAGGCTGTCAAACTGCTAGTGGGGATAGACAGCAACATGTAATATTTGATCTTCTATGCCCACAGTCCTCAGTGGAGCTGATCTCGTTTCAGTATTTCTTTGGCTTTATGGCTTTTTAACTCTTCTTCTTTGACCAACGTTGTATTTCTCCTTAAACTCTTCTCTTCAAAGTGGCAAGGACAGCCCTTGCTGCTGGGTGGCAGTTGTGGTTTAATGGTAGTTTACAGGCTGAAATACAGCTGACATGTGACTTGTAGGGAAAAAAAAAAAAAAAAAAGGAGGAGGGGGGCAAAACATTACTCAGGGTGCAGAAAAGCCCAACTCCTTCAGGCGCTGGACGGTTAGCTTTGTAAGAGTCACTGCAGCTGGGACAGAGTGAAAGGGTGCACGCCCGTCCTCTCCAGGGCCAGCGGGTTTGGGGCACAAGGACTGATGGGCTGCAGTGGCAACTTACGGTAGAAATGACAGTTGCACACCTACCCAAGAGACAGGAGGGCTCCCTGGTGCAGTCAAATGGCCCTGACCAGTTTTGTTGTGGTTTTGGCACTGAAAAGAAATTTTCTGTGCGTGTCCTGAACAGTCTGTGATTTTAATCTCTCGAGCAAACGTTTCACCGTGTATTTGATATGGGTGTTGCAAGTCCATTTGTGGGCAGCAGTTTTGTTTGCCTATTGCACACTTTCCTGCTGGTGAAAGCGTCATTCAGTTTTTCAGTCTTAGGGTGCCGCAGGATGGCAGAACAGAGACTAAAGATGCCTGAAAACCTGTCCTCTTCAGGGAGAGACTCTAGTAGGGGCATGGGCTTCCTAGCGTGTCCTAACTTAGTGGCTGTGGGAATAAACTGCTGGGCAAAGCTGAAAGCAATCCTGACAAAAGTAAACCTTATGTTCTGTACCTCCAGAGCTGCACGTATTTTGGGGATACTTGTGTCCTTTAAAAACAATAGAGGTCCTTGTGCTGCCGCTGCAGACTTCTGCAGTACTTGTGCAGTCGTGCGTTTGCTTTCCTTTAAATTTTGTGCTGCGAAGAAGAAAGTGGTTTCTGCTAAGCCACCGGACCTGTGAAGAACAGCAGACAGTCACTGAACAGTGCCCTTCGGGCTTATGATAAATCCTCCTGGCAATTGCACTATGAATACTCATTGTATGTAAACCTGTATCAATTTCAAAGCCTCTTCAGGCTTATCTGAAAGAACTTCAGGAAGGGCTGTGAGTTGTTTGGCAAGGATAAGAGAGGTCCAAACTGGCTGTTGCAGATATTCTCTGATTCGCAAGTTAATTGAATTCCACTTTTGTCATCAGTTATCACTTTATAAAACTCAAGTTTCTGGAATGGGAGAAGCAAACGGATTTTGATTTGTTGCAATTGATCCATTGTAGAGAGAGGTTTTTGAATACTTTGTCCAGGTGGGATCTTGATTCGTTATGTTTTGTGGGAAGGTTTTTTACTGTGGTGCTCTCATGGGATATCGCAGGAGCTTTCTGCAGTAATCTGCTGGTTGAACGCTGCTTTTCTGTGCCTGCTGTTCACCACTTATTAAATTAAGAAGTAAATTAGGTGTTTGAGCTATCAAGTTAAGCTTGCTGGGAAGAAAAAGGGGAAAAGAGAGATTGCGTTTTGGCACTGTGAGTTCTGAAGCTTCCCGATGTCTTGCTGTGTGGTAGAAGTTCCCTGCTGTTTGCTCTCCCTTTCCCCTCCTCCTGCCTGCTGTGGGGTGCTTCTGCAAGCAAGATCCCAGCCCCTTGCCTTCATTCGTGTGACTTATCTGGCCGTGCCTCAGCTTCTGTTTGTCTCGAGGTGAGTAAGGTCAGATGCAGCTATCCGTGCATGATTTTCTGAAGAGAAGTCAAATCTTTGTCAAATGAGCGCTGCCTCAATGAGAGCCTTTTGTAGACATAGACAAATGAGGTTGCAGGGAAAAGAGAAGATTCCTCACCTGCTCTCGTCCCTCCAATGCAAATAGTGCAGCATATGGGAAACAGATGAGTGACCTTTCTGTGAGAGTGTGAAGGATGACACTTTTTGACTTGATTGAAGTGTTTGCTTGCTCTGCTGTTTACCTTGATCTGGGGAAGATCCCTCTGATGGGGCACTGTAGCTCGCTACCCTCTTCCTTTAACACAAGGATCGTCTCAGTGGCCTTTCCCTTTTCAGCGGTTATGCTGATTGCTGAACATTTCCATTGAATCTCTTGTTTATAGGCAAGAAGCTGGTCTTGGATGCACTTTGCTCATTTTAACTACTCAGCCCTTTGGTTATTTTTCATTCCGATTTCCTTTGATAGGAATGGTTGGGAAAGGATGTGTAAACGACATGTGCTTTCAAAACACATGCGTTGCTAGTAGATAAGCCGATCCATCGAAGTGAAGTGGTGTTCCCTGCGGCCAGGTGGCGAGTCAGTGCGTGGAAACAGTGCAGGTCCTGCTGCAGAGCATCCCCAGCACCTAATTCTGCCAGGGGCATGGGAAGGAGGGCCCTGCTGCTGCGTCCTCTCCCACCAGGCACAGCCTGGGCATGGGGCAGGTGGGTTCTGTCAGGGGGCATCGCCGCTCGCCCTGGCTGTGCAGTTACTCTCGTCCCCACGTGCCTGAGGAGCAGGAGGCGTTCACTGTGCTTGTCCCAGCCCCTGCGCCTTGCCCAGCGGTACCCACACTGCTGATGCGTGGTGTCGCACGTGTGCAGGAGGGTGTCCTGCCAGGAGCCGCTCAGTGGTTTTGCTGATACATTAAAAGCAGATTTATGTGTTTGCACAGGCTGCAATGTCTGCTGTTTGTTATATAACTGGCAAATACCAGCATTGCCTTCGTTTTGTGCTCTTCCCCAGAGCTTTGTTGTGCCTGGGCTCGGGAGCCTGGTTGAAGGCAGCTGTGGGCGCTGCTACGGCTGTTGCCTGGTTCCCTTCAGGTGGCACTGCTGGAGTGCCAGGGCACCAGCAAAGAGATGGCCTCCTTTCAGAGGTCCTCATCACACTTGCGCTCGGGAGTCCTGGCCCATGCCAGGTGGGCACGTATGTGGTGGTCACTGCCTGGGCTCCAGTGAAACGGGTGGGGGAAGCACAGGGGCAGTCCCTTGATCGAGGTCATCTGCAGACTTTTCCAGAAATCACCATGTTGTTCCTACTCAGCAGTACGTTCAAGGTTTTGTTCTGAACTGCGCAAGTTACAATTGTATGCTTTTCTATTTTTTAATATCAGTTGATGTTCCCACGAGCCCAAGAGCTGGCATTCAAGGGTCTGGTGTGTGATTCCTCCACTTAAAACCACCTCTGCTTTGCCCTCTCCAAGCTTAGGGCTTTGTACTGGCTTCTTTTTCTGCTGAAAGCACATGAGTTCGTAGAAGAACGTGAGCCATGAAACAAGAGGAATCCTGCCAGCTGAACGAGCACCACTGTTGAATGAGCTGTTTCACTTTCCTTCTTTCTAATCTTTCTTAGAATGTATCTTCTACTAAAGACTTGAAAAGAACAGGCTTTGTAGAAGTGCATTATTAACTGGCCTTCTGATGGGGCCTTTAATTCTTACTAGGATTTTATTATTAATGGGCTTTCATGAAATTTATAGAACTGTTGGTAAGCCAGTGTTTAATGAGTGCATCTGTGTCTCATGTCAGTTGGTAAAAACAAAACAAACTCATGCTGCTTCCCTCTTTTTTTGTTGTAGCAAACCTTCCCCAGTGATGTCCACTCCAGTGAAGAAATTTTGAAGGTAGGTGCTCTTAAATAGTCAGTCTCTGTGGTTGCTTATATTTTGCATGCATTAAACTAGCGTGTGGGGAAAGAATGTCATTCTGTTTCTGTTCTGTCAGTGGATGTTGTAGTCACTAAAAGTGGTGTATTTTGGGATATGCCGTGGAGCAGTAAAGATAAAAGCTTCAGATACAGGTGGAGTTGGAAGACCAATAATGGTCTTCCTATCAGTATGTAAGTGTAATGCAGTGTGGTGCAGTTCAAGAGCAAGACTGACAAGTCATCTGAAACAGCCAGAGCTGCTCCTTTGTCGAGTCAGGGGGTTGCCATTATTGAGTGTGTTTCCTCCAAAGGGGCTGGACATGCTGCCTGCTGTCCATACTGCCAGCCCCAGCAGCATGGCCCTGAACAGGAGCACGCACCTGCATCCGTCCCACCTGCCTGCGCAGGGCACTGCTGCTGCACTGTTTCTTCTTCACTGTAATTATAGTCCATTCGTGCAAAGCTAAGGCAGCTCTGATGCAAAACCGTCTCCGTAACTTTGTGTTAGAGTCGGCTCTGTGAGCAGTGTGCAGGCTTCCAGTAGCTGGCTCTGAGTACATGTCACCCATTCACTGTGCAGGGTGTGAAAATGCACTGGGACCTTTAATAAAGGTCTTCAGTAAAAAACACTTTAATAAAGTAAGAAATGGCTGGTCGTTCTGATACTGAGAAGACAGTTCCTTGATGTCAAATGCTGTTCTGAGACACGGGAGTCCTAACAGGTGTTTGGTTTCTGTGATTCGCTTCCCTCGCTGTTGCTTCAGGTTGCTTCAGATCCTGATGCCTTTATTGCTCTCGAGAAGCTGTTCTTGAGGCAGTGTTGTAGCTGAAAGGTAGTTGTGCACAGGTGCTCACTAGCTGCTGTGCACTGGTTGGTATTGCAGCACAAGTACTCCTCCTGGAAATACTGCATCATTTTGTGTTTCACAAGACATCCTGTCTTCTTGCCTTGTGTGCAACGCATAACACTATTTTTGTAGCAACCACAGGGAAGCACTGACAAATGCATGGAGAGGTGTAGTGCAGTATATTGAGGAGTTTATAATCTACGGAAAGATTGGAGAGCTAGTCAGTGAAGCGAGCAATGAGCTGAACAGTGGGAGGGGAGAAAAGAGAAGGCAAGGGTGGTAACAGTGCCATCAAATAGTCACTCAGGTTAGTTGTAGGCTGCTTCCAAGTTTTGCACAGAAACCCCTGCAGATTGCTCTAATCCCTTCTTATAGAGCCAAAGGTAGCAATGTGGTTTCATTCCCTATGTATCTTTGCGTTTCATGTTGTTCCTAATAGATAAGGAAACTAGGGACACTCCTAAACTTTCATATTTGTGCCTTGTTGAAAAAACGGCACTTGTAAATTATGGCACAGTAGACTTTCACGCTTCAGTCTATTTCATGCCAAAAGTACAAAGATGCACTTTGTACCGACACGTTTCTCATAATTTTTATTTTTAAGCCCCTGAGCAAACTGCGTGTGGTGCATGCTCATCATGAGATGTGTTCCGCACGAACATAATTCCTAACTTTCATTCATCTGTTAGTGATGGTGGGTGAGAGTGAGGGCAGGGGAACAGGGCAGGAGAATTCCTGAAGACATAGCACATCGGGCAGTCTCTTTCTTTGGTTTGAAACTACGTCCCAGAGCTCTGCATCAAAGATGTCTTGGTCGGTCGGAGCAAAAGCCAATAGTCCAGGCAGAATAGCGTGGGGAACGGCTGGCAGTCAGCACTCTCTGGCTGACGTCCTCACATTATGTGAAAAGCCTTTTGGAGTGTTGTTGCTGTAAGGGGTTATAAGAACTTCTGTGAACAGGAAAGTCCTGTGCTTTGAGGAACCCCAGAACTACTCCTACAGGTTTTATTTACTTTTCCCTTTATTAACTGTGATAGCTGTAAGACTGAGGCCTAATCCTGCAAATACAATATGTACTTAACTCTCTACGAGCTTCACTAAGATTGCTATTACTTGGGCAATGGGAGTATGCTTGCAGAAGAGGAGCAAGTCCTCTCCATGGTCTGGCTGCTGTGATCAAAGGAGGGTTTCTTGCTGTGGTACCAGCTCAGCTTTACAATCGGGTCAATAAGGACTTTATGGGAAGATCTGTATGAACCTCTTAAGCTTAAAACCTCACCTGTGTGTATCAGCGAAAAATACTGTAAGCCGCTTCTCTCAATCTCTTTCCAGGAAATGACCCACTCATGGCCACCTCCCCTGACAGCTATTCATACGCCTAGTACAGCAGAGCCTTCCAAATTTCCATTCCCAACAAAGGTAAAACACCCTCTTTTTGCCAGGGTTTTTGATAAATTAGAGGAACTCTTTCCGGCTCTTGCATGTGTTTTCATCTGATTTTGTCCCTCTTTCATAGATAAAGGCTGTTAGGAGATATTATCTTTAGAAGTCAGACAAATTAAAGCACAATGGATCTTGAGTTGTATAACAGCTGCTTGCAATGTATCATTTTACTGAGAATTAGATCAGATTGTGCTTCTGAGTAATTGGTTTTGAGTGGGCTATATGGTAGTGTAACTGTCTTTCCTCTTTTTTATTTTTTTAAGCAAGATTTGTATTTTTAGAGTTGAAAGACGTTTGAGCCAGAGGGGGATGAATGAATTAATATTTCAATGACTTACACATTTGTTACAATTGTGGGCTTGAAATGTGACTGCTTTTCCGAAACATTTTAAGCATCTCATCTCTGTTGCCGCATAAAAACCATTTCATCTTTATTGCCAACAAAAATACTTGCTGACTGTGTTAAACAGAAGTGTTTGGCAGCTCTTATAATTTTTTTTTTAATATTTCTTCAAAAATGCACATACCACTGATGTGCTAGGAACCCATTTTTGGTGGCAGTAGCACGTATCACTTCTCTGTCCATCTTAAGCTATGTCAGGCCAGCTTAGACTATTGGACACTTCAAAGTCATACTTTGACAAGTTAGTCAAAGTATTTATTACAGTACGTAACCAATATGCTGCTATTAAGAGAGAGCTGATTTATTTTATTCTTAATTTGCACTTTGTCCTTTCTTTCTAAGAATCACAGCATGTTGGATCTGTAGCACAGAATCAGAGTAAGTAGAAATCCAAAGAAAACGCACTTAATGTGTGTATTGACAGATAGTTGTGTGTTGTGTGCTATACGTTGAAGTGAACATCAAATGTTTACATTGATTAAGGAATTTAATTCAACGTTGAACAGTGATGAATTTAGAAAATGCTTAAGAAATTGCATACACTCATTACCTAGAAACTAAGACAGCAGTTCAACAGAGAGCAAGCAGTATTTCGTTAGGAAACCCTGTTTGGAGTGATGAATAATCTTAATGGCAAACAATTGCATTCTGGAAGAAGGTGACTTTCTAATCTGATGCTCAGAGACCATAGGTTAAAATACCTACTTTAGTGTGAGGCAAATAAAACCAACTGATTCATTTTTGATTTACAGAACAGTATGAAGCACCTTCAGAAACGTTGCCTATTTCTCAGCCGAGAACATCGTAAGTAACCAGACTCAGTTCCCATCTCTACTGTGCAGTTATTTAAATGACCCTGGAATGAATTACAGTTTGGCTTACTTGATGATTCTGAAGATTAAGGCTTTACCAGTCTGATTTTTCTCAGAAAATTTCAATGCAGGGAATTTTCACCAACAGAAACATTACTGTTTCATGATTATAATGACTGTGTTAAAAACAAAACAAAGCTGAAGAAAAGAAACCCAACCATTAATGTACCTGATTTAAGGTTTTTTTCTCTTTTAATATTATTTAATATTATGTAGCTGTGGCTACATAATATCTTGTCACACTTAGTGCTATTCAAACTACTAATAATTTATTAAACTGACATAAACGATAAGGGATACAAAATGAATCTGATCTGTTCTGCATATAATTTTGAAGCTTGTGGGGGCTCGTAAAGCTACAGCTACCAAAGCTCTGAAAACTAGGGGTGAAATTTTAAAGCAATCGTATGATAGAACTTTCTGCAATTGTGCAAGGAAAAGTTTTCTAAAAAGTGTTGTCTTAATTCTGTTTTCATTTTTAAAAGCAAACAAACAGGCAAAAACTTAAATGTTGACTTTCTAAAAACCTCTATTTATATTCTAAGAATGTTAGCCTGTTGCAAAGTGGGGTGAAGATGAAGTTTCTAGAGCTTTTTTAAATAGTATTTATATATTTCTACTTTTCTTTGTCTAGTTATTCTTTTTCCTATCATGTTACGTTTTCTTTCAGAAGAAAGCTTCTTAGAATTTGAGTCTCAGTGTAAGATGTTTATGCGTAATCACTGCAAAAGTTTTACAAGGCTAGGAAGGAGTGCCAACTAACAAATGAATCGGTCCAATAGAAAATTTTAAGTTGGTGGATAAAATAACTTGGTACTGTCCTTGTAGGTTAATAATTAATTAGGTTAATAATTATCTATTAATTAGGTTAATTGCAGAAATTGCTTGAAGGTAGTTTTGTGTGGGCTGACATTAGTCTTTCAGGATTAACCTGGCCAAATTGGCAGCATTGATAGCCCTGAGTAACAAATAGAAATCTTTCCATGTCTGGAAAGCTAAGGCGTCCCTGGGCAAGGCAATTGCTGAACCATTAAATGCTTATCAGTCCATGTGATATATAAAGATCTCATGTTCCATGGAAGGCTGCAAACTACAGACCACAAAGCTTACTCCATGTGTTTTCCTTTTCCTTATCGTGAACAATTTAATTAAAAAACCCCCAAACTGGGCTAGTCACAACTAAGAGGAAGAGCATCTCTCCATCTTGTTTGAGATTGTAGAATTTTGCATTCAATCTCTGTAAGATCTGTAAAACAACCCTTTTTATACTGTTCCAGCATCATGCAGAGGAGCCCGCCCTCACTGGGAGCAATCAGCTACTCCCTTAATCCATTCTTTATTTTACTCCTCCTTCTTCCACCCCAGCTTGCTCCTCCTGAACAATTTCTGGCAATTTTCACTGCAGTATTAAAAATACTAGTTTCAACTGCAGCAGGCTCTGCCTTCCTCCTCAGCTACCCTACAACCATCATCTTTATTTCAACTGTTCTCAGCTGCTTGTAAAAATCCCCCTAGAACTGTAGTCAGTTTTCCAGGTGGCAGAGAGAGAAGAGGCTTTCACTGTAAACAAGAATCTGAAAATACTCCTTTCTTAGCCCAAAGGTCCAGAATTGTAAATATGGCATGGTACATAGCTCTGTCCTTAGCCAACATCCCCTCTCTGCTCGGCGTCCTTCTGGGTACTTCAGAGCCAGCACTCATCTGCCCAGGGACATGCATACCCACAATCGACGACGGCAGTTGAAGCAGGAGGAACAGGGTGGTTTAGGTTTACGTCCCAAATGGAATTAAGCAAGATTTGCCCAAGAACTTCCTCTACATCTTTCCCTCGAACTCATGCGTCCCTTCTTTTTTGTTTTGTTTTTGTTTTCATTTGCACAACAGGGCTTGTTTTCTTTGCTGTTTAACGCACACGTGACTGTCTGAAAATTCAGCTGCCTAGAGTAGCTTGCATTACAAAGTGTAGCTGGCTGAAAACAAACAGCGTTTGTGCTGGTTAATTAGAAGTTGAAATCCCAGTGCCTCTGTGTGCCCAAATTAAGCATTCAGCTTTACAGAGCATGCAAGGGTTTCCCAGATGGCTTTCATTCTTGAACAGAGCCCCGAAGTTAGCACCTGGCTACACTGGAATGGAAGCAGCCCTTCTTTTAAAAGGGGAGATGCCAAGCTCATTCTTGGTGATGCATCTTTAACCTGGCTGGCAGAGAGGGACCAGCCTGTGCTTTCAGTGGGGTTGTTTGGCAAGTGATGTTAATTTTAGTGCTGCTTCTCGCTAAAAGAGCTCTTTTTAAATAGCTTTACAGGGAGATTGATGGTGTGTATATAAGCTGCAAATGAACAGGTCCTGCGAATGAAAACTCGGCATCTATTAACTCCTGAGCTAATTAAAGCATTAAAATTATTAAAGCAGATTTATTTTCTTTAACTAGGCTATTTAACAATTTGTTGAAACCTTGTTTTGGGGAAACTGGTTTTGTCTATCCTTGTAGAAGTATGACTCATTTAAAGTTTTAGTGTTCTTCCTTCCTTGATCCTAAATTGAACTTAAGTAGTTGCAATGTTCTTTTATGCTGATTTGTTTTATTTACCAGCAGCTCAGGTGAAAAAGGTGATCCTTTTTATTACAAACAGTTAAATCAGATTTAAAAGATCTAGATAGAGTTTCCTTGCATTATTCTCTTAACCTCTAAAAGAAATGCATCTGTAGTCCACAATTCTTAAGGCAAAAGAAAAAATGAAAACATTTTCAGAACTTTTTAGCATCCCTGGAAGTTTGTTCATTATCACCTTTGAAGGATTACTTTCTCTAATGGATTGGGGGAAAAAAAAAAAAGAATTCATTGAGATGCCAACAGACATTTGCCAAACTGCCCAGAAGTGTGGAGAGTGGCTGTATTGTTGCTACCCTTCCTTTTTTCCTACTTATGCCTCAGTGGACTAGCGGTGAGCTTCAGCTCTAGCCCACGTGCAAAGTTGGCACAGGCAGGATTGCTGCAGACTGCATGCCATTTGCCTTCTGTAGGAAATTCGGGGGCCTCATTTTCCAAGGTGGTGTCTCATAGTGATTCCTGTCAGTGTTTACTCTAAAGAAGAGGGAAGAGGTGACTTCCACTGAGAAGGTGTGTGAGGAACTGAGGCAGTGGAGGCTGGGAGATGGAGGAGGATAGTCACAGGGGAATGGCAAAGGCAAAATGCCTGAACAAAGAAAGCGCGTAGGTCATCATGAGTGTAATCAGACAGCGCCTTTGTGGCACTGAGAGCCTCTTCTGCATCAGAGAGAGGTACTTGGGGACTGTGGGGTCAGTACCTTTGCAGGAGGTGTCACCTATGCAGGAGGGGTTGGCTCCGTACTGGTAGACAAGGAGACCTTTGGGGTTTCTTCATGCTGTCCTGCTCCATGGGCAAGAGTAGATTCATCCCTTCTGGTTTGTGGAATTATTTGTTTTGAGATCGTGCCAGCTTCAACCGTAAACACGGTCCTATTCCAATGAAAGTATCTCCATGCATGTCAACTGCTTTGGTATGAGTGTAAAAGAATTTATCTAGGTAGTGGGGACAGTACTTAAATAAGGGAATCACTTTTTTATTCAAAGTTTTTACTCCTCTTTTGTCATGGAATCATAAAAGCAAACTGCTCAGGGTCATTAGAGGTGACCCACAGGGCCATAAATCTTTTTCGCTTTGTTCATAATTTGAAATGAAGGCTTAAAAGAGTGTGAAGGTTTCTGTAGTTTTCCTTCTCCTAACAAGCACCAGGAACACTCTCTCCCCACTTTTCCAAGGTGATGTGGTTCGCTGGGGATCTTTCATATTTGTTTTCATGCTATAAAATGTGTTGTCATGAAGGGTTGGAGGCTTATTTTTCTTATTTCTCACAGAGAGCCCTTAGATTGAAATGAGGCTGAAATAAACAGAGTTTTGACCTGATTGATTAGAACCCCTGTCTCGGTTCCTAAGCGTTTTATCCAGTTTTTGGACACTTGTGTAACTCTCTGGGTTGAGGAGTCAGTCTCCAGCTAGTTTCAAGATTTGAACCACCGTACACTTGAATAACAAGAGTTTTGCCCGTCTGCTTTCCAACTCCTTTTGGGGGTGCCTGCATGATTGCCAAAGTGGGGGATAACAGTTTGGGAGAACTTTGGGTCCCTCCCCACAAATCCTTCCCTTCCAGCCTTTTAAGGACCTCGGTAATGCATTGAAATTGCAAGCAGTAGTTAGCACCTGCATGTAGAGGACTACATTAGGCTTTTTGGAAACATTTGCGGGCAGCCTGCTCTCTACTCTAGCAATAGTAAAAAAGAGTTTGTGCCTCCCAACTTGTAAACCACTTTGAGTATCTGAACTGCTCAATGTTATGGTTACTGCTGAGATGTGCACAAGTGTGAAGTTCATTGTGTAGAGAAGAAATAGGAGAAAGGCTTGACCTTGGCATTTACTTATGTATGTGCGATAGGAAACTTCAGCAGCAAAAAGAGAACTCCTGTGACAGAAGAAATATTCACAGGCCCTCAGAGTGTGAACACGCACAGTTTCTGGTGCAAAGACGATGCTTTCTGCCCCTTGGGGAGCCAGTGGAGGCTAATAGCGTGCTAATTTCTTGCTATACAAGGAGCAGATAGATTTCTTCCACGCCACCTTGCGGTCTTAGTGCCTAGGTAACTTTTCTTCGCTGTGTTAGTGTGCTAGGTAACCATTGTTGAGGAGCACTGCCCTCGTAGAACTTTGTCTCAGTTGCCTGTAGATGGCAGCCGATGACACTGACCTCCAATTGCGCAGCTCCTGAGATCGACTGGAAAGCACAGTAAAACGTTGAGGTTGTGTGTTGTCGTTTTATCATTCATTCGGGTAGTGAGAGGGTTTAGCAGATTGAGCATGCCAAATGTTCAAAAAGGATGTGGGAGGTTGGTTTGTTTTGGCAAGTGCAAACCAAGTCTTTTTCAGTGTCTGCTGCTTGAAAATGTGTCTGCCTTGGCTGATATTTATCTTCTGGTTGTCTTTCAGAATGCTCCAGGACGACCTGCAGCTCAGTGATAGTGAAGAGAGTGGTGACGACCAAGTCAGTTTTAGATGTTTTATACACTAGGCACACAGACATCCCTTTAAATCACCACAACTTGTTGCGTTGCTCCGAGTTCCTTACGCTAACCTTTCCTCCCCCTCTCCTCTTTGTTTTTGTGAACAAAACAGGTTGTTGAAAAGCCACCTTCTTCACTTGCTCCTCCAAGGTACAGGTTTGTTCCCAAACTACTAGCTAGACCAAATAAGGAGGAAAAACAAAACTACTTTTTGTATATGGGGTAGATAGGTAAGGGTTCCTGGTTTCTCTTGTAGACACAGGCTTTTGTTTCTAGCTGCCTGAAGCTGCTTTTGAAAATTGGCTTGTGGGGGGTTTTACAGAAAGCTCCAATTGGAACTGAGTAATCCAGTCATGCTGGATTTTGCCTGTGAACCGTAATTTTATTTCCCCAGCTGTTCTCTTTTTTTTCTCCTCTTCCCGTCCACCACTGTGTATGTAGATCACGCTGGAGCTAATGGGATTTTCAGTTGTAGTAGTGATGGATGTGAATCCAGTTTTAGTTTGGAAGGAGGCCCAAAACAGCCAAGTGAGTGAAGAACAGGAAACGGTTAAATAGACTCATTGAGGCTGTTTCAGCTCCCTGATAAGGCAGCTGATTGTAAGCAGCTCCTGCCATGTATTGTTAGTCAGAAGCAATATTCAAGGTAGACTCAACAGCCACATGCCAGCATTAGAGGAAGAAAGGTGGAGAAGCCCAGAATTTTTCCTACAGGAGAGCACTGACAGACATTTTTGGCTTGATATCTGTATTCTTCAAGCACAGGGTAATGGTCGACAAAGTCAGACATGCAGAAGGGCATGCCGATTCTTGGCATGATTTCTGCGTCTCTGCAAGCTCTTGAAATAGAGTGTTCTCTTGAGATCAGTCTGGATCAGCAAGGAGCTTGCCTCCAAGTAATACAAACGTGTTGATGCTGATATGGGAAACAGTTTTCAAAGTAAAAAAAATAAAAAAAACCCCAACATTTTGATTTTGTAAGCCCATTTCAAAGCAAAAAGAAGCTGTGCATCAAAGTCGTGGCTCTCCCTCACTTCTATTCATTCCCATTGTCAGTGCTGGAGGAAAACACTTTTGAGTAGGGGAGGGTGTTGAAAAAAAGCCGCTGCTTGACATGGCTGTTAACGAAACAGTTACAGCACCTTGACCAAGTAACACAGATGAAGTGAAAAGGTGAAGGGGAGAATACAAAAAAGAGAAACCATCCTGGAATGTGTGTTTCCATCTTGTTAGCCTTTATTGGAAGTTTTTCTTTTGAGGGTTGGGGCTTTCAGAAAAGCACTTGTCAGTTTCAGTTGTTTTTTAAACTTTGGTTGGCTAAATGCTGCTTCATAGTGTAGCAGTGATGTCCTGCTTATGTATTTGTCTGACTGGGTTGGAGTTGAAGGTTTTATTATTTCCAGAGGTTTTTTATTCCGGTGCTTTATCTTTTGGGTATGGCAATGTATTCCTTTGGCCTTCTCCCATCTCCGCTCACTGCCAAAACATGGGGTTTCAGTTTTACTTTTGAATCTTGCCGTGTCAATATAATAAGTAACCTTCGCCCATGCTGCTTTCTAATGTTAGCTCATGGTGGTCTAGCAGTGCCCTACAGTCCCAGCCCAAGAGTGTGGCATCAGCACATTCCAGCAGCTCGGAGTCAGGGAGCACCAGTGACTCAGACAGCTCTTCAGACTCGGAGACCACCTCAGAGAGCACCTCCAGTGACAGTGAAGCAAACGACCCTGCGAGAGCGTCAGCACCTGAGGTGAATATTAAAATAAAATGTAGAGGCTGCTTAATACAGCCTCTTGCTTTAGACTCTCTGCTGCCTGAATGCAGTCAGGACAGGAGACCTGAAATAACGTCATCATTCATGTGTCCCCTTGACATCTTTGCTTCATCATCAGACTTTTTTGCCCTTTGCTTCCCTTCTAGAGTTTGTCAATTAAATAATCCTTAGTAACAGCATAATTAGACTTTTACGTGCCTAACCTTGAAGTGTTCCCCCTTCTACTTTGGCATCGTTGTCTAGCACTCCTGGAGGAATTAGTGTCATCGCTGGGGAGACACAAGTAAGGCACAGATGAGAAGCACGGCTTGTCTGGGATGTTTGGGGTGCACCTCTGCCCATGCAGGTTTTCTGAGTGCTGAGGCTATGGGCTGGTTCAGGGTGAGACCAATTTCCTGATATGTGAAGAAGAGCCTTTCTTTTGCCTTAGAAGCACATGAAAGGGAGAATTTTATGTGCAGAAAACAAGTTTTGAGAAGGCATAGCTTTTCTTCTCATATCTAATACACTTCACCTTCCAGCAGTTCAGTTACGGAGTTTGCCTTCTGCAATGCGGTTGTCTTTGGAAGGAAACAGATATTATACTTCTACTCTTTTACCCAATCCTGCCTGCTTTGTTTTGAAAATACTGGATTGCAAGATCCTTCTCGCTTTAGTGAAATCCTAGCTATTTGCCATTGACCATCTTATCCTTTTTTATTCAGCAAACTGTTCATCCATGGTGCTCAAGGAGCAAATTATTGCACATGGCCCATTTGTTTATAGTCAGTTCTTCACATGTAAAAGCACAGACTTTAAGACCTATAGGCAATAGTTCCTCTTTTTTTTTTTTTTTTTTTTTTTTGAAGTCTCTTACTATTCTTTGTGTTTGGAATACCTAAGGAAAGCCCGTATGATGGTGTAGATCACAAACAAGGTAACCAATGGTAGAAGGTGCTAGAAAAGGATCAGAGTATGCCACTGTCTGCTAGCTACCTACATTATGAACTGAAGTTTGCTAAGTATTTTGGCCACGTTTTTATAGTGTTTAAATTAAAAAAAAATGCTCTTCGGTAGCTAATGAGTTAAAATTCTAATGAAAACAAAGCTGATTTGTGTTGTCTGAAAACTATAATGGAATTTGTGGTTTAATTTTTCTTACGACCCCACGGTAAAACCAAACTGGTTTTTAAACCAGGTTTCTAGATTGACTCTCTGAAACACAGTTGAAGACATGTTTTGTTTATCCACATGTTCTACAGTGAGTTGAGTCTGGATAGAGAAGAAAATTGTGGTAGAAGGGATTCATTAGTCTTGGAAAACCTTTCAGGCTTTCTCTTTTTGGGGAAGAGTTGTGGGACTTCTGAGAAGGGAGAGTTGTGACTGGGGAGAATCGGTAAGGGCAGGAGTGTAACTGTGCCATGATGGTGCCCAAATAATGAGCTACACATTTAAGTGATGCTGACCCATACGTGGTGTTTTCAGAACAGGCCCCAGAGAATAATGCTCCTGCTTTGCAGTTTCTGTTGTCTTTTTTTAGGGTTAGTTGGGTTTGCTTTTCATAGAATCATAGAATGGCTTAGGTTGGAAGGGACCTTGAAGATCATCTAGTTCCAATCCACCTGCCATAGGCAGGGACACCTCCCACTAGACCAGGTTGCTCAAAGCCCCATCCACCCTGGCCTTGAACACCTCCAGGGATGGAGCTTCCACGACTTATCTGGGCAACCTGTTCAAGTGCCTTCCACCCTCAAAGTGAAAACTTTATTCCTAATATCTAATCTAAATCTAACTTCTTCCAGTTTAAAGCCATTCCCCTTCATCCTATCGCTACATGCCCTCCTAAAAAGTTCCTCCCCGTCTTTCTTGTAGGCCCCCTTTAGATACTGAAAGGCTGCTATAAGGTCTCCCCAGAGCTTTCTTTTCTCCAGGCTGAACAACCTCACCTCTCTCAGCCTGTCTTCATAGGAGAGGTGCTCCAGCCCTCTGATCATCTCTCTGCTCTTTTTCTCGTAATTTGTCAGACTCCTGTTAGGTTAAGCAGGGCTTGTAGCGACCACATTACGTTATCTGACCGTGTGTCCTGGTTTGAGATAGAACAAAACTAATGTTCCTTTTCAATAATTTTCCTTTTCAGTTTAGTCTGGTCTAACTGAATGCACTCTCTGAAATTAATGGTATGTTTTTCAGACAGTGTCTGCTTCTGGCAATCAAAAAGTCTGATGCTTATAGTTAGTACCAAGGAATAGTATGCCGAGAGGCTTTTGCTTATACTTATCTCTGTATCAACCAGGGTTAGCTAACTTTGTTATGTACCGAGTTGGAAGCAGAAGAGCGGGCAGGAGCGGACAGGACAGATGACCCAAAACTGACCAGCGGGGTATTCCATCCCATCTGCCTCATGCTCATTATAAAGCTGAGGGAGCAAGGGCTCAAGTTCCCTTTTCTTCAGTGGCTGGAGTCGGAGGAGGACTCTGTCTGTTCTGCCTTTGATCCTGATCTGTGTGTTCCTGCACCCAGTTCCTGTCTGCTGCTGAGTCCAGTCTGGGATTTCCCCAGTGCTGGCTGGTGACGTGATTGTCATCCTGGGAGCTCGATATTGGGTTTATATATATTTGTATATATTTCATTATTTTCTTATTAATATTATTATATTTTCTTTTTATTGTTAATATTTCATTAAAGCTGGTTTAGGGTTTTTTTTCAAGCCGTAAGTCTTTCTCCCTTATCCTCTCTCCTTTCTCTCTTCTGGGAAGGGAGAGGGGTTAATAGAAAACATCTGTCATTCATTTAGTGGCCAGCCCAGCCCTAAACTGTGACTCCAGAGGCCTTCAGACCTTGGTCATTGCTCATGCCTTGCTTGACCCAGAGGGAAGCAAGTGTTAAGTTGTGTAGGCAGAGGACTCAGAAGAGGCTGGACTTGATGCGGTAGCCATACAATTTCTTATGGTAAATGGTTTTCTTTTGGTTAAACCACAGGAGCCTGACAGCCTACCTGTCAAACTTCAATGAGATGTGATAGCTGGCACAGCCCCTTGTCCGTTTTGCTGTGTGCAAATAACTTTCCAAAAGCATTGTGAGGACAGCACCTAAACCGTTTTTACAATTGCTGCTTTTTTTAGACGTTGTCTGATTGTGCAACAATGTTGGTTAGTGGCAAACCAAGATGAAGCTTTCATGTAGACTACTCTCTTACTGGATGACAGGTAGGGCTAGCAGAGAACCAGGAGTGCTGTGCAACATATTTGATCCTGTGCAAAAACGAGGTCTGTGTTCCTGAAGTAAGTGTTCATGTGCACATACTAGAGCATCCTCACTGTCTCACGGTCTTTCACTTTCGCGCCTTTTTTAACAATAAGGAGGAAATTTTACTGGGTTCTGATAAGCAGTGCTAGGATGGAAATAGCCCATAAAGGCATCAGTGTTGCATCCTTCTTTTCTCTTTTTGTCTGCAGCCTGACCCACCAACTTCTAATAAGTGGCAGCTCAACAACTGGCTGACCAAGGTGAACCCACCAGCAGTGCCAACCAAAAGTCTCAGCGAAATCGCCCATGGGGATGGATGTGAGGAGGGCCAGGAGCAGGGCGATGGCATCAGCAGCAATTCTTCCCACCAGCACGCTGAGCCGAGGGAGCCTCATCACAAAAGCTCCGGCCGAGCAGCCAGGGCTCCTCAGGACACTCATCTTCCAACCATACACAACTGCCAGAAGTCTCCTGTGCGCACCGAGGAGCCCTCGCTCAGGCAGACTTGTCTTCCTCAAAAGAGGAAGGTGAGGGGTGGAGGGGGAGGTGGGTTTGTACAAGGGCCAAGGTGGTGTTTGAAAAACCCGTGCGGAGAGTTCATTTCTGCTTCATAGGTTGGGAGTGCACCCATTATGCTCCTCCTATAAAGGTGCTATCAAACTTCTAAAGGGAATGCGTACCAAAACTTTCCACAGATGTTTCTTGTTGATCACAAATCCCCTGCTGAGCAAATGAAAAGCCTTGTAAGCTGTCTAACAAATGCTTTGGTGGTTTAAAACATTTTTTTCTGTGTTTTCTTGAAATACTAATTTTCTCAGACACCAAAACCTCAGCCCTCCTATGTCAGAGAGGACCTTTGGGCAGCAGGCTGTGTCACAGCATGCAGCTGGCCAGCCTGCTGGGAGCATTTGTGGGTTTCTCTGCTTTCAGCCCAAGCAGAGCTTTGTAGGGCTGCAGTTCCCCCTCCCCCTGCAACTCCTTGAAAAGCAGCATAGTATCTGAAGCACCTTCCAGACTGTGGAGTCATCTGTGCTACCCATTGAGTGTCTGTTGTGGGAGAGCACCTTGCCTGCAGTTTGTGGGGGTGCCCACAGGGACAATTGACCCAGGCCACCCTGGTCTGTGGTTTTTGGTTTTGTCCATGTATGCACCTTCTGCTGCCTTTAGTCACGCAACCACAGTCTGAGTAGCGTAGTCTTTTCCTGTGTGGAATTATTTATTTCCATGAAACAGCTGTGAAGGCTTGCTTATGCAAAGAGGACTGAATTCTGCAGATGTAAACTGTGTTATTACTAGGGGTGATGGCAGCAGCCCCGTGCCTTTTACTTTTCCATAAATGCAGACTTTTGACTGAACCAGGTTCACTGATAGTAACAACCATCACTAAACCCTGCTTTGGATCTCAGCGCTTGGATAAATATGTAGAAAATGTCTTTGGTTTTCCTGGAGCTGCTGTGGTGCTAGCAGCAATGCTAATGCTTAAAAGATGCGTGTATCCACTAAGGGGATTTGTAGAGTCCTTCAGCTATAATAGTTGCTTTCCCCTGAATTCCAAGACAGACCTTTATTTAACTGCGATGGTAGTAGCTCATGAGAGTTTTTGAAAGCTAACTGCCAAAGGGGACTGTGGATATACTTCCAGCCAGCTGGTTCAGCTGCACAGAGAGTTGGCTGCAGGTGTTAAGGTGAATGGGTATTCACTGTGGACGTTTCAGTGCCTGTGTAACTTTTTGGTCCTCCTCACAGAGCAGGTGGCTTAGCATGTGTGGGTGAATTACCTTGGTTCCCACGTGGGTTTCCTTTAGTCTTGTCATTTTCTGAGCTTCCCATAGTTGTGGGGAAGAGCAGGAAAATGGTGAAGAAACTTGAGAGACCCCGGCAGTCCCCCTCCTGCAGAGCAGCAAGAGAAAGGTGAACAGGCAGTAAATCTGTTGCTGCTTCTGTTGTCTCAAAGAGCCAAGAGAGGAGCTATTTGATACTAGACGTGTCTTCCCTTGCAGCCTGAGTATCTGATTGCAGGAAAACCCTCCTAAGAGACTCAACATCTGTATTATATCAGCATGCATCAGTGTCCTTGGAGGCTCAGGCTTCATCACAGCCAGTTTGGTCAGGTGCAGCTGTCAGACATCTTTTGCGGCACTGTGGAGCTCAACCTGGGAAACGGTTTAAGGACGTGATCTAGGTGCTTGAGGCTTGCCCTGAGCACGCTGCCAGAGGTAGACTCTGTGCTGAGCATAACCCACTGAGCACCACCACAGTGACGTAAACCTGGATGTACTCGAGAGAGAGAGACAGAAAGTCCTGCAATGCTTTTGGCTGCCACCAGGCGCACTATGGGTAACGCTGACTTATCAGTGTAGTTTCTTTTACATTTTCTTGGCTTGTAGCAAATTATTCTGAAGTTTTTGATTCAGGTAAGCAGATGAGGATGCTTTGTATTGTTAAGATCTATCGAGTGCAATTTAAAAGTATTATTTATTACCTCTCTGCCTTAATGGTTCCTGTTCTTCTGGTATCAGATTCTTGTTGTTGAAACCAAAAGCCCCTGTGCATCTTGGAAATCTGAGTGATCGAACTCTCCTGTGAATGCAGTTTTTTCCTTCCCTTTGATAAGGCCTATCACAAAACACAATTGCTTGCAGTTCATGACTTTGCCAGGAGGAATCTGAATACATTTCTGTACAATTCATACTGAGTAGGAGAAAAAAAAAAACACAACCATCCAGAACAGATGAAATGCTATTTTTCAGCAATGGATGTGCCTTAATTTTGATTACTGTTGGCAACAAGAGGTTTTGCGTTTCCATCCCTGCAACTACAAAATAATTAATCTATCCAAGCAAAAGTAGATAATATCATTTTAGGATACTTGTCAGTGAGACGGAAATCTATATCCGCTGTGCTCTGGGTTTCCACTTTGTCAGTTCCAGTATCTTATATTTTCTTTTTTTTTCTAACCAGAATCAGTCAAACTTAGATGTGTTCGTCTGTACTTTACCTGCACATTCAAAACCTGAGTGATTTTCTTTTTTTTTCTTTTTTTTTTTCCTTTCTTCCTGTTAGAGGGAAGTGGAGAAGGAGATTGATAGGAAGAAAATGAAATCAGAAAAAGAAACAAAACCATTGCAGTCTTCAGCTAACAAAGACTCCCATAAATTGAAGTGAGTATACAGTGGTGGGATGGCAAAAAGATGCATAAAGCTGAGTCTTCCTCAAAAAGGTTAAGGCGAGGAACTGTATCTCCTGTGCTTATGCTTGTGAGTTTGCTTATAACTTAATGTGTCTTCTGAAACTTAATCTGCTGCAGATTTGTCTTTACATCCGGGAACCAAACATGTGGCTATGGGAATATAATTTATTCACCTTTTTATTTGTTGCAGATGTGAAGGTTGGGTGTCACTTATCTATCTTCCTCTGTCTTCTCAACGCTGAGGATTATGGTTCTAATCATTCAAGCATAAGCTGATGTTTCAGTGGCTTGTTGTCTTCCCATACTTGGTTTACAGTGCTGCAAAAGCGTTGAATGTTGTTGCATTTGCCTTGATTTCCTACAGTTGAGATGGGAATGAAGACTTTACTATTTTAAACATGAACTTGTCCATCCTGCAGCTTATGTTGCTGCATGCTCTGATCCATGTATTACGCATAGCTCAAAAAATCTGTTTATGCTGCAAGAAGTTTAGTTGCCAGTTATGCCCATGCTGCTTTTCCTTCTAAGCTGGTAGGCAACCATTTGCACTGCTGTCTTTCAGACCAGATGCAGGAAACAAATCAGTGCAAAAGAATTTTACATTGCTTGAGTTACAAACAGTGTGGTAGACTGCCTGCCTGCGGGATGCAGGAGTCGTTTTCCCTTCTGCAAACTACCATGGTGGTAATCTGTCAGCAGATGATTGCCCTAGATGATCTGGGAGGTGGCAGCTGTTCTGTGGGGAGTAGCATGTGCTTGTTCTGCATGATAGTTTAGGGGTTTCAGGGGATGGCAAGAGGTTGAAGATGGTTGAAGATGTCTCTGGTTGAAGATGTCCCTGACGGGGGGAGAGGGGGAAAGTGTCGACTAGATGACCTTTAAAGGTCCCTTTCAACCCAAACTATTCTGTGATTCTAGGTGAGTAAGACTTAAGAGTTCAAGCATCAGTTATTTCTGCTTTCATGAGAAATGGAATTAGCCTTAAAATGGTTTTAAAAAGGGAGTTGGACTAAATGATCCTTAAAAGTCCTTTCCAACCCAACCCATTCTATGATACTACGAACTTCTTTTTCTTTGCCCATGTCTTCCTCATTCTGGGTTCTGCTGTCATACTTATTTTGGGGAAGTTTGTGCTCTCACTGCATGAGAAGCAGCAGAAAGCTTTTTGTCAGATTCGTGGTACTTCACATGCATTTAAAGCTCTTAGCCTTTGTAAGGTGAGAAGATGAGGTGAACGCGTTTTGCACACAGAGAAACCGAGGTGCAGACAAGTTGAGTTGCTTGATCAGATTCTTGCCGCAAACAGGTGAAATAGCTGAAAGTGTAGCCCTGAAGTCATGACTCTCGTTCCCATGACTGAGCAGAGACAGTTCTGGCAGCCTCTTGGGAAAGGATATTCTGCTAAGTGTAACTGAATGTCCATAAATTTCGACTTGGTGATTGTTGCTGTTTTCTTAGTTGGACAGGTTCTGATGAAAGAAAAAGGTCATGTGTCAATGCTGATACTGTCTGCTCCCTCAGCTGCTTTTGCTGTCACCAGTGACAGGCTTTGAATTGTACTTATCGGCTGGCTGCTGGTGCACACGGTGTCTGTGCTAGGTGGGACCTGTCTTCTCCCAGCTTGACAACACAGAGGTGGATGTGATGGACATTGCAGAACTCTGTTTTCTTCCCTTGCTGCCGTGTGAGGCTGCTAAACTGGGATGCTTCAGAAGCACATAGGTGTGCAGCTCCCCCTTTCTCTAACTAAACCAACATGATGCAGTGCCAATAAGCTTTTTGCAGTGACTGGCCCAAATTTGTATATGGGTGAAACGCACAAAGCCCAATCCAGAAAACAGAGTTGTATGTATAGGTGAGTAAGGGTAGGGAGCCTTTCCCTTTTCCACTAAAATCATCTCGTTGTCTTTGTCTTTTTTGTATGTGACCTAATGGACACACAGCCAGCATGCCTTTTGAATCATGAAACTGTGGAATTTCAGATGGCCTTCATGGCCAGGAATTTCTCATTTATTCAGCATAGCATTTGCAGTGCTTCTGGTACGTCTCCTGAAACTTAACCCATAATTTGCATACCAGTGTACTGCCAGCATTTTGGCTAGCTCTTTGCTAGAGCTAATGCTTCTAGGAGCATGTCTTCAAATGGGCAGTGTCCCTGAGAGGGGAGGCTCATGCATCAGTCACGGGGCACTGCGATCAATTCCTGCTTGCTTGTTGCTTGAATTTGAGGTATTGGGTTGGTATGTAGCGTTGAGGTTTGTGTCCTGACAATACGACTAAACTGCTTTTCTGCAGAGAAAACATTGACGTGCTCTTAAAGCACTGAGACTTTGGGGCTAACATTTAGTTGTATGAAGGGATACAGAAGGGCTTTAATTCTGGGGTTCACTCCTCCCTTTTGCTCAGTGAAAATGAGCACCCCTTTTAGCCGTGTTCTAGCTTGCAGAGTGGGAAGGATAAGGATGCGTTTTTGGGGAGAGAGCTGTACCAAGGTCGGTACCCAGTTAAACTCGGTCAAAGCATATACAGGATCAAGTGTCAGGATTAGTATTTCTGACCATAGAAGATATCTTCTAGCATAATGGGGAGAGAGAGTCAGTGCTGCAATTCATTTGCCTTGTTGTGTGATTTGTCCCAGGGATTTTAGTTGCTGTTATTACCCCTCTCCCATTTTCAGTGAAAAGAGGCTGTGTTGGAGGGATGCCTTTTTTGCAACATCCTGATATTCTGGTTGCAAGTCTTTACTCCAAGGACAAATCTTACTCCTACTTGAAAAGAAACTTTCTTGTGTGGTGTTGGCAGCTGAGGATGTGGTATCTAATGCACAATGAAATCCCTGAAGTTTCATTTTGCTTTTGTTTGATTCTTTATGTTAACAAGTCCTCTTATACTTCCAGAGAAATTTAAACAGAATTGGTACATGAAGTAACTAAGTTTTTTAAAAAAAACCTACGTTATATGTACACCATATTCACCCCAATTGCTGAATTCGCTTCCCATCTCCAGAGCACCAAAAGCTTTACTTGAAAACCAGAAGAGAGATCTCCTGCTACCGCCACCTCTGCCACCCATGTCTCCTGCACATCCTCCACCAAAGTCAACCAAGATGGCCCAAAAGAGACCCAGAAGTGAGACTGGTGAACTGCCTGCCATGGATAACACTGCCAGGAACAAGAGCGACCACAAGGATCCTTTGTTCTCCAAGCACAAGAAAGTGGAGAGAAATCACACTGAATTGCCAAAGGGCATCGAAGTAGGTATCCATTATAACTGGTGGGATGTTTCCTGCAAGTCGTGAGTGCTGTGTGATTGTCTTTAGAAATATGCTCTGAGGATATTAAAAAGGAAGGAAGATAAATGAGCCACCAAAGAAAGCTCTTTGAAGCAATTTTGCTCCTTTAATGGCTGTCTGGGACCATATGTTGCTAGCCCGAAAGCCTGCATTGTAACTTCTCTGCTGACTTTCCATCAGCTGTTTTCATTTCACCAGTGAACAATAGTGTAAAGAGACGACCGTGTAAAAACCCAAGGCAAGAGAATCATGTTTATGGTAGTAACCGTTTCTGACTGTAGGCGACTGCAAGTACAATATTGGCGTAAAAATAAGTGTGTTTACAGAAAGGAGTGGATTGCTTCAAAGTAAGAAACAAGCAACCTGTGGTTTTGGCTGCAGCTTGGATATAAGGTTTTGTGGCTTGCTTACAAAATTATTAATGATCCTTGCAGCTGGATCTTTGCATTTTTTTATTAGAAAATTCAATTATATTCCTGTTTTCTGGTGGCTGGGGGTGTGTGGTCTAGTCTGTTGTTGTGTGTGTTAGGCCAGATTCTGCACACTGTATTAGCTGGCTTCTAACTGCTTGCTTTTTCCTGATAATGGAGTGAGTAACAGAGAACCAACAGTTGCTGTGTGGTTAAGCTGGAATAAGTGTGAATGGATATTACCCATTCCTGCCTTGGCTAGTGGCCATGAAAAATGTTCTGCTTGCAGCCTTACTGCTGTCTTAGCCATTGTGCAAGCAAACCTGTGACTTAATTTCTCAATGCTTGGGAAAAGTTTGAGTGGTATTAAGCCTTACCAGCAGTCAGGTAAGAAGCCAAGTTTCTATTTCTGTTATTGGATGGGATGCTGGGGAAGAAGGTAAGAAGATGGTGAGAACCTGGAGAGTAAACTGTGCCTGGGACAACTAAATATTTTCTCTTGAAATTTAGGAAAGCCAGGCTTTGGAATTGATTTAGATGTACCTCTCTAACCAGCTTTATCTCTGCTCTGTTTTTCAGGGATCTGTAGGGGATGTCACAAATCCTTTCCCAGTGCCTTCTTTGACGAATGGTACCTCCAAGTCAAGGAGACCTCAACTCAACTTTGAAGAGTAAGTTGTTGTTTTACACCCCTTGTCTGTACTTTCTGAAGACACCAGGCAAGCCTGGCCCTGCAGCCGCCCTGGCTTCTGCTTCCTAATGAGCCCTTCTTTTGGGAGGAAAGAGAGAGGAAGAGATGTCTGAGACCTGCCCTGTACTGTCTTCTCATGCCTGGGACTTACTCCACCCCCCACAAAGCAAAGGTCTCATTACAACAGTTCTTGGCTTGAGGGAAGCTACTCTGGAAATTAGGTACTTTTTAACTCTGAGAGGTGTCTCATGCCTGCCAACAAGTGATGGGTTTTGATTTATGTGTTTCTTGGCAAGCGGCAAATTCCTCTGTGACAAGGTGCTGGGCAGGCAGCTGACTTTATCTTGAGAGGGCATGACTCACTCGTTAGTGTACAGGTGGCTGTGTGCCATTTGCACGGTGAATAGATTATCCCAGTGCACAGAAATGTGTGTCATGATTGAGACCCAAGACCTGTAGAAGCCTTGGTGACCGTATGTCTTGTAAGCAAATAGCTCGAATGCAAGCTCTCTTGGTCCAAGATGACAGTGTGGTACTGCAGAGTTTACTGTATGTTTCAATCAGAATGTGTTTGTGGTATTGTACTTGAGGAACGGCAGGAGATCACACAACTACTGTCTTTCCATGGGAGCAAAGAAGTAAACTTGGCCTCATAGTAACCTAACTTCTGGTGGATTTTTATTTCAAAATGTAAGTTTTCAATGTCATTCTAACATACATTTTTTAAGAAATCAATTAACTTTATCTGTGCGTTCAGCTGCTGCGTATTTCTGAACAGGCAGACAACATTCATTTAGTGATTATCATAATTGTAAGGTGTGTTTGATAAGACTGTAACAGGCTTACCAAAACACGACGTTTGGACTCATAGCATCCTATAGATCTGAAGGTAAAATTGAGAATTATCCCCCCCTTTTTCTCTGCTTTCTGTTTTTCCACTCTCTGTCCCCAATTCAGACAGCATCCGACAGAATACTACATAGAAGAGGCCAAGAGGCTGAAGCACAAAGCTGATGCAATGGTAAGTCCTGGCCCTGTGCTAAAATGTTAACCTTCTCTTGCATTCGGACCAAATACCTGTGTGCATGTGAATAAGATTCGCTCGCTAACATTACTTCCATACTCGGAGTACGTTCAAGTTATATGTGGGGAGGCTGTCTTTATTTGCCAAATGTTCAGACATTTCCCTCTGTTGTAAAGACATCTAGGGAATATGCCTGGAGAACGGGATTTGGAATTGACATTGCCTGAGGTTAGCAGGCCTGTTTGCTTTGCAGAGCTATCACAAAGTCCTCAGAAAATACAAGGAACAGTTAGTTTTAAGACAGTTTACTCTGAAACATCAGGATCCTGACAGTAATTGTGTTGCTGGCGAACAAGACTTGGAAGTGCCCTTTGTGGAATGTGACTGACTTTCTCCACTGTGTGCAGTTTAACAGTGTGTATGAATGAGCGCTTTTTTTTTTTTGCTAATTATGGCTCAGTCAGATAATGTACATTTGCTAATTGTCGTTTACTTGTGAAAACGAAGTGGGGGAATACTGCAGAGGAAAAGCCTCATCTGCCTTTCATGAGGCAGGCCTCCAAGACCAGAAAATAATATCCAAGAAAAGTGAAGATGGTGAATTACTGGAGGAAAAGATTGAGCAAGAGTAAGAGATACAAATAGCCAGAGCACACAAAGCTGATGACTGGGCCCACATTAGGGCTACTGCTGAGAACCCTTTAATTATCTCCTGGAGGCCCGACTTGCATCTTTTTCTTTCTTGAAATCCTGCCTAACTAGGGAGAAAAAAGGAAATCAGGTACACTTGAGAGAAGTAGTTTTTGTCTTAGTCTAAAAATGAGAATTTTCTTCCCAATAGACCGACAAGACTGGAAGGGCCTTTCAGTACCTAGATGCTGCCCTCTCCTTCATTGAATATGGGATTGCCTTGGAATCAGATGCATCAGCACCAAAATCAGCTCACAGCCTATTCAGCGGCACCATAGATCTCATCAAGTAAGCGGTTTTCAAAGTGCGATGGTTAGGCTGCGTGTTTGGAGGGGAAGGGTTAGTTGCATTGCTTGTTTGCAACTGTGGCCAGTTTGGATTCCCACCATGGAGCAGAGTTCAGGTTGCTGTACAAGCACGAGAAAGACCATCCGGAGGCATCAGAGGCAAATCCTTTGAAGTGCTTCAGCATTGCTTATCAGAAGAAGTAGGCACCGTGTCCTCCTCAGCATTTGAGCCTTGCAGCTGAGGTACACCAGAGGATGCTGGTTATGACAATCAAGGCCATGAAGGAGTTTTTACTTTATACAGGTCTGAAGTTGCTTTTGCATGTGAGCTCAGTAGTATTTAAATTAAAAAAAAGCAAAGCAAAGATATAGCATGTGGAAGAACAGTTTGTGTCCCAAAGGTCTTGTAGCTTGATTGAAGGCAGACTTTGCTGGTTTCTCCCATGTGTCTTTCTACTAGTACACTTTATTGAGGTTTCTTTTAGCAACCTTCCCCATTTAGTTTCACAACCATTGTAGATGCACGTAGATAATATGACGTATACAAGCAGCACAACCCAAGCAACCATGTATTGGGTAGAAAAGAGGCAGGTATCGGTTATTCATACCGAAATTACAGGTTATATGAGTGTTTTTGAGAGCTGATTTGACTTCTTGCCTTAGAGCTGAAACAGCTGTCAGGTTTGGTTTTTTTTTTTTTTGTGGTAGACTTCAAACTTTTTAAATTACATTGTTTGCTTTGTGGTCTTGATGGACTGTATTTCCAAGATGCTGTTGTTGCTTTATTTTCATAAAGGAGACTTGCTTGTTTGTTGTTAGCCAAAAGAAACATTTCGACTAAGATGTCTGTCTTGTCCAGAAACAATTGAATTCATATTTCACCTTCAGTAGTAGGGGCACCTCTTCTGGGTCCCAGGCCTGTAAGTTAGCGTGTAATCACTGTAAGAGGAGAGTGGGTCGCATAAGGGGTCACATCTGTTCGTGCTGCGTGGAAAACAACGCATTCTGAGACAGTACTCTGCTCAAGATCATACAAAGCACTCAGTGCCAGGACTTAAGAAGTCAAGGCAGGTTTAGGTTTCATGACTTTTGGACTGATGTTAGAGATAACGGCATGCGCTGTTTTTTCATAAACAGCAGGACTTCAGAGCACTGATGGCTGACAAGATTCTGTTTTTTTTGTTTCCTTAGATTCATCATGACATTGAAATCCTTTACGGACTCCTCAGCATCTTCACATGAAAAAATCTTTGCCGTGTTTTGGTTTGTAACTGTTTTTCTCTGCCTTCCTATTCTGTGTTTAGACTCGATAGAGTGAAAGACCCATTACTTTCAGGGGCAAAGGAATGAGTTAAATGGGAATCAGAGTTCCACAAGGGAAAAAACCCACAGAATAAAAACCAGAATGAACTGGAACATCTCTAAAGTGCGCCACGTTATCACAAGGGACCACATGTGGAAGGCACAGGCTCTAAAATTTGATCTGCTGGTAACCTGAGAGCACACAAAGGCTTTCACCTAAGGTGAAAGAATGCAATTTGGCTGCCCATGTTTGAGCCATGTAACTGAAGCTGTCACTGAACATAGCTGAGGCACTTCTGGACAGGGGTTTAACGGGCCTGTTGCACCTATAAGAGGTCGGGCACCTGTTTGAATATAACACCAGACATGGCCCGCCCTTGTTTTGTTTTGTGTTGTTTTTTCGCCTTGTGATTTTTTCACAGGGTCCTTTTTTAAGATGAGCAGGAGGAGGAGAAATTCTGAGCTTTCTTGACTTTGCAGTACGGCTGATGTGTGCCTGCCTCTGTCCCACAAGGCTGATGACTGCTGAGCAGGCAGCAGCGAGCATGAACACTGACGCTTGGGTGTGTTTCTGTTCACAGCATGCGCTGCCAGTCCATTCTGCACATGGCAATGTTTCGTTACAAAAAAGACACTGCAATCAAGTATTCCAGGATCCTGAATGACCACTTTAAGGTAGGGCACAGATATTACCAATCTGCCAGCTGAATGGCTGCGGCAGTTACTGATGTTGGCCGAATAGCCCAAATCTAACAAGAGTTCTGTTCCTTGCTGCAGAGTTCTTCCAGAGTAACACAAGCACCTTCTCCATGTGTTGCAAGGTAAGATTTAAAAATACATATGTTGTAATGCGTCTGTAAGGGTGTGAGTGAAAACAGTAGCCGGAATATTTGAGTTGCTAACTGCATTTGAGAGCGCCTCACCTCTCGCTCTTTCTTGCCACCTGAAATCACACTGTTAGGGGGCATGAGTACTTTTCTTCTCTCTCTTTCCTGTCTTTTCTTGTTGGAAAGGGGTTGTTTTTGTGTTATGAGGTCCAGAGTTACAGCATATCAAGAAGAGCAGTTCTCCACCAGATAAGCAGATCAGAGCAAGGAAGGTATCGTCACTATGCTGTTTCAAAGCCCCTGTTGTCATCTTTTTTCTGTTAGAGATCCCTTGAGACTTAATGGGATAGCATCCCCATCTCCCTGGCCACTGTCCAGTATGATTATGCCTTCGTCCTGGGGTAGCATAACTTTGAGGTGATACTTCAATATTTGTCTCTTTAGCTTAGTCACCAATTAAGAAAAAGAAACTAATTTTCTGAGTTATTGAGCGTTTTGTCCTTTCTATGTATCTACAGCAGCGTTGCTGTGTCTGTGGCAGCAAAAGCAAAGGGCAAGCTGTCACATAACAGTGTTTCACCTGATGCCCTGCAGACTGGGCCTGTGTTTTTACGACAATGAGTAAGAAAGAGTTTTTCTGTGTGCTGTGGTAATTGCATTTGGCAGATAGCTACCTGGTTCCACGTCTGTCCCTTTTAAACTCTGCAGCTGAGAGAGGGTTGTTTGGTCTTTAATATCAATGCTGAAATTCCAGTTATTTTTCTGCTGCCTTGCACAATATAGTTTATTGGGAAGTCAATGGTCTCCCAAGAGCAGTGGTGGAAGCCCTTTCATACCAGGTACTAAAAGTTAAGTTGGTAGAAGTGGTGGGGGTGAAGTGATGTGACGAAGCCAGCCTGTGTCTGGAAGGCGGGCAGCTGACTGCATGTAGCTTCCCTACATCTATAAATAAGTGTGGGTAGGCGCACCTGGCTGCTTTGACTAGCTGTCAGAAAGCTCCAGCCTCTATAAGTGGTGAGCTTCAGCATGCCTGAAATGGAAGTCGTTAGAAAGAAAACACTCAGATAATCTGGTGAAGGCTTCCACAAATAGGTGTAGATTTTGGAAGGTATGGATGGCCCTTTCTGATGTCTGGTTCTGCATTTTCTTTTGTCAAGAGGAGTCCTTAGAGTTGCAAATCACTTCAAAAAACTTGGCCTTGCACTTGAAGGACAATTACTTGTTATGTTGCTGAACACATCTCAGTTTTCAATCCTCCGCTCCATACTGCAGGCCTGGATGATAGCGGATAGCTCCTGGCATAAGATAGTCTCGTGGCAAGGCTTTTAACTCTGAAGTTAAATGTTCACGATGGTGTTTCTTTCTCCTGCAGAAGCACAGGCATGCCTTCTGCTCTTTCTCCAATGTCCTCTCCTGCCGGTTCTGTGAGTTCTCAGCCGGGATCGAATGCTAGCAACTGCAGTGGCAACAGCATTGGCTCTTCAATCACTGTCCCCTATAATATCCCAAGCATCGCCTCTTCCTATGTCAACATCACTTCCTGTATCCTCTATGCGTATGATATTTGGGAACAGGCTGATGCACTGGCCAGGAAGAATAAGGGTAAGTTTTTGCCTTCTGGCTTTTCTGTCTTGTGTGTTGTGGTTATGTGTATGTTCTCGCTTAAATCCTAACACTCAACGGAGCAAACACCATACCTAAAGATCAAAGCATTAAATATGTTGAAATAGACAGCTATGGCATATTGGCAGGTTATTGGCAGAGATACTTGATGGTGATATATTGAGGAGTGTTCCAATTAAAAGATAGTCTTGGCATCCTCAAACGTCTAAGAGCTAAGGGATGAGGGTATCAAATGCAGGAAACCAGCCAACTTGCTTCATGGTAACACAAGAAGCATAAGGGGTTTTTTGCTGTTTGTTTTTCCCTTTGGGGCACAGAGCTTTTCTGAGTCGGTTCACTTTCTATAAAAACAGCTTTTTGGCCTGTAGCATTGTGTTTTAGTTTGTTTGTCAAACTTCCAGGTATTTTTGTCTTGAAAACGGTGAAACTGGCTTCTCTAACAGAGGATCTGAGCAGCACTTGAATTGGAGTCCTTGCTGGGCACGTGACCAGTATTTGCCGGTAGCATTTCCTAAAATTGCTGCTACTTTTTTTATTTTACAGTTTTGTTAATAAAAAAGTTGTATTGTCCTGTGGTACAAGCAGTGGTGAGTAAGCAAAAGCCCTAGAGTGGGTGCAGTTCTATAACCTGCCATCCCACGTGGCATTTGCAGTGTCATTTTTCATCAAACACAAAGTTTTGTGAGCTACTGTGGGCAAAGGGACGTATTGCCACGGTCTGTTGGCAAACTTGCAAAAGAAAGTAACCATGATGCGCCTGGCTGAATTGTTGGAAGGCTGTAAAAGTACTCATGCTAATGAGGCAGTTGCTGAAATTCAAAAGGCTTTGCAAGTCACCTTTGAATAAAGTAACTCCAGTTGTTGGCTGTCTTGTGAGCAAATCTGTGCTCACAGCAGCAATTCATGTGTAGTATTTTGGATTATGTCCTCAAAAGGCTGATAAAAGACTGTCACACAGAAGGCTCAGTGGATACTGCTGGTAAGCCAGAGGAATGAGTCATGGAGGAAGACCTGTAGGAGGGACAGCCTGAGCACAATCTTTCATCAATCAAGAGTAAATTCAAAACCTGCTCTGTGTTGCAGTAAATACTCTCAAGGGAGTGGATCTGTGCAGGAGAACAGTAAATACTCCTGTAGGCTTTGCATTTGCTGTCACTGTTCAGGACGGTGGAGGAGTTCCAGTTCTGATATTTGTTGATATTTGGTGTAATGTACAGGTTCTAAGAGGTACAGAGAGTGAGTACCTAAAACTATTGAAAAGGCCACATCCTTGATTCTTTTATGCAATTCATAGGGCTTAAGAAGAAGAAAGAGCAGTGGCCTTCAGCTATCAAGTTCCCTTAAATGGAGAAGTTAGTGGAAAGCAGTTAGTTATAACTGATGTCCAAGGCACTTGTGCTGAGGTGTTTTCTGGCGGGTCCAAAACTAGGTGCTTCCAGTGCAGGACCCAGCTCCTCACTTCAGAGCAGTGCGTAATTCAGACCATGAGGCTGTAACACGTTGCCTTCTGGCCTCTGATGTTCCACAGCAATGACGAGCAGAGGTTGCATGTGTGCATGTAAAGTCACTCTCCTTTCACGTGGTGCTGTGGTCACAGATCAGATTAACTTCTGTTTGCTCAGGCAGGGAGTTTGGACTCCTTGTCTCTGCTTGCAGCTCTTCTGTTCCCCATGAAGGGAATGGATACCCATTTTGTAAACAAAAGAAGGAAAATCAGGGGAAATGCGTTTTCTGCTTCTGAATTGGAAAGTATTAGAAGGAAAGCGTTGTGTTCTCTGCTTCTGAAGAGTTCCTTGCACAGCCAAGCAGAAATTTTCAGCCTCCAGGTTCAATCTTTGTGTGTAAAAAAGTAGAGCTGAGAATGGCCAGGTTCTCAAAAGGTATCTGGCAAGACGATTGAGGCTGGAGGGACTGGGGTGAGCCCGTGTTGCTGGAAGGCAGGTCACGCAGCAATGTCTTGGAAAGGTGTGATAATTTCCTGTAACTCACTGTCACCTGCCGAGATGATTGCCAGCGCAGAGCAGGGCATTTAGCCTGCCAGCACCTCCCGGCAGGTTCAGATATGCTGCAAGATCCATTTTCTGCCTGTGCCGGAGGAGGAGCACGGTGCCTGAATTTGGTGGCAGGATAGGACTCTGTTAAATCTGCCTGATGTGCCCAGCTGTAAGCAACTCAAATCAGAGCTGTATAGCCTGCCAAGCTATCCAAATTTTTAAACCTGCTCAATTGAGAAATCATGATGCCTTCGACGTTTGAGGATGGATGAAGGAGAGGGACCAGTCCAACGACAGCTGTGTGTGCTTCTGGGCATTGCTCAGAAAGACACTCGAATTTGGCCTGTTTAAAATCTGGGGGAAGCACACAGCACATGTGTGAAGACCCAAACTTTTGCCCACCTACCATGGAGTCTCGACGTCCCTTTAAACCCAGCGGTTGGGGAGGCAGTTCAGTGTATGCAGGTGTGTGTGAGTACGTTTTCCTCTCATGTGCCCTGCCTCGTGTGCTTGGTATGCTTCCCAGCCTTCTAATGTTGCTGAGCTCTTTGCATTAATGCGTTTAATGGGACTTGCCGGCTGACAGTGTGCTGCTGTTGTCGCTCCTTGCTGCCCCCTTGCCTGTCAGACATGCCTGTTACGTGAAACCAACCACATGTTTTCTCTCTCCCTACCCTTTTTCCAGAGTTTTTTGCTGAACTCGGCACAGCGACGTGCGCTCTGGCACTGAACAGTAGCATGACTGAACTGGTACGCTACACTAGACAGGGTTTACAGTGGCTGAGACTGGAAACAAATACGCCTTAACTGGTGCTCCAGGTGGTTAAGTACCTTGAACTTTTTTGCACTTTTGAAGCCTCAGAAACAGTCTGACTTGTTGAATCGTTGGATACAAAGCACCTGCAAGGGAAAATAAGTTAAGGTGGAATGGATCTGGTTACACTGGAAAAACTTTGAATGGTGTTTGTAGGGTAGCGCTTTGCTGCCTTGAAAAAGAAGAGATGGAGGAAAGCCTCGATGATGATGGCACCTTCCTTTAAAACGACAAAGTGCAATAAATTGTCTGAATGGCTCAATGTATTGATGGTCTATAAACATTTCTATTACGAATAACCAGCAGGACAATAATCACACATGAAGAAGTGCCGACAAGAAGGAAATCTGCCTCCAGACGTTATTACGCAACATCCCACAGTCCACAACAGTTGTGTGCCCAGAAGACATGTCAGAGAAGTGTTTTTGCAAGCACGGATGCAATCTTTGGTGTCTTTGTTCCTCAGATGGCAAGTAGCAACCTCATCAGCACCGAACAGCATTATGTTACAGTAAAAACAGCAAATTGGTCTGCCTTGCCAGCTTTCCAACCTAACCCTCTTGCATTTGTCAACCAGCTGCTGTCCTGAGAATTGGGGGAAGCCACTGCCTTCAGCGCTGCAAGTTCACTTTTTAAGTCATTGCTGCTCTGGTCCTCCTCCTTGCCACACACTCGTGCACACACATGCCCTTAGCACTCGAGCTATGTTACTTAGGGTCTTGCTTGGTTTAAGGCTTGTAAGCCAAACACAGCTGGGGTGCCAAAATGACCAGGTATGGTTGGAAACAGCTCTACCCCTCTTCTGTGGTGGAGGGACATTGCTCACACTGAGGACTCCTTGTCCGGTTGCTTATTGTCGCTTCAATGGGTGGGGGTGGACAGCTGTACTGGGTCACCGTGGTTGCTTGGACATTGTTCTGAGTCTGAGAGGTTACATGGGGAGGAATCGCTTCTGTTTACGTGGCTGAATGTGGAACATAAGACAAATGTTGCGTTTGGATATTTGCCTGCAACCATTGCTGGTCTTGGTGAATATCTAAGAGCAGGATTTGGTACCAAAGTAGGGCATCCTTCATGTGGGAGATAACTCACTTGCTCTTTCTCAACCAAACTACAGCATGGGCCCAGCAACTTAGAAATCTGTCAAGGGAACACGAAAGGGAATAATTAGCTGTTTGCAAGCATTTTTTCCTTGCCAGGAGCTGCATTTTTGAAATTGCAATTTTGCAGGTGACAATAACGGTGAAAGCAGCATCCTCAGCATTTATGTATTCAGTAAGGTGACACCCTTCTCTACCCAAAGATGTCCTGTTGTGTGACAGCAGCATCCTGCCATCCTCATATCTAATAGTGTGCCTTAGCCCTCTGGTCCCCTCTCACATCCCTTGTCCTATCTCTGACAGGCCTGTGGGAGTGGCGAAGAGAAGGATGGTATCCCAAAATAATTATGCTTACAGGAAAGAATTAGCTCCCTTTTACACATATTGTCAGGATGGAGGAACAGGTCTGCATGCATGCAGTGGTACTCCCTTTGTAAAATACCTGCTTTTGTTTTTGAGGCTCATGCAAATGGACAGCACATAAATATCAGCAAATGGTCTGCATTTCCAAAAGTAGTTTCTGTAGAAATGGCCCCTGCCACCGGGAAGCCTGGAGTCATTTTGCCTCTGGGAAGAGCTGTTGGGAGTGTGCTGCTACTCTGCCCTAGACCAGAGCACAAGGGAGCTCTCCTCCCGCCTCCCCTGGCAGCGCAGGACCACTGGGATCCTGCCTTAGTCTTCCCGCACCTTCAAGGGACTGTCCTTTTATGTTCACTTTATTAAAAGCCATAGTGCATTTCAGGGATAAGCTGTCCTAACCAGTGGAAGAAAGGTCCATGTCCTCCCCCTCCCCGTTTTACCTATCAAACTTCACTTGTGCTCCTTCTCCCTGGGGGAGAGACTGCTCTGAGTAAGCCAGGGACAGAGAGGGGCTCAGCATTAACTGTTTTGTTCTCAGGAAGCGCAGGGATGGCCAGCTGGCCTGAAGTCTTGATGTGCACTTTGGAGCTCAATTCCAGACTAGTGGGTCGATACCTTCTTCGGACTTTATCTTCCATCAAAGCTATTCTTAGGATCACCAGCTGAGGGGGAGGAGGGAAAGAAAAAAGCTTTATTGAACCTGAAGACCGCTGTCGGAGTCTGCCAGAACCGTAGCAGAGTGTTAGGGGTAAGCATAAGGTGAAGCAGGGACATGAGTGTGTCCCCCCCCCAGTACTTTCACTTGCATACACCCACCTCTCTCCCTGCTGCCAGGCCGGGTTCCCAACGGAGAGCCACTTGCTCACAGCTTGCCTGCCCCAGGGGGACCTGCTGCAACCCGCGAGGCAGGGTGTGCAACTGCTCCTGTCCTACCTCCAACTCGGTGCAGCCCGCGGGTGCACCAGGTCCTGTCCTCACCTGCCCTTTGGTCAATTTGCTGCCCAGATAGTGATAATCTGTTGTCCTGATCCTAGGAAAGCAAATGCAAGGGTGTCGGGCAAGCAAAGTTGGTAAGAAGACACCCGGTGAAGGCAGATGAACTATTGGCATTTGCTTCTTTACGGTTGGGAAAAGGCAGCATGCGCTCTGCTACCATGTGGAGGCGGTTGTGCAAGGGCTGCTCCCAGTCCCAGGGCAAATTCCCATGGGCTTCGGAGGAAAGGAGATCACGGGCAGTTCGTGTCAAAGGCATGTGGGGGCTATTTGGAGGCTCTCATTTCAAAAGCGATCTGTGGAAGCATCAATACCAAGCTACATAGCAGGAAGCTATGTTTTGTTTCAGGTCATGGAGAAGACTGTTTAAATAATAGGTAATTTTTAAAAAGCCATCATATTTCAACCTTGAGCCAGGTCAGAGGCCTGCAAAGGGTTAGGAAAGATGCTCATTGTTTTCACTTGGGCCTGTCCAGGCCTTTAAAAAAAAAACAAACCAACAAAAACAAAAAAAAACAACCAAAACAAACCACAAACAAACCCCAAACCAAAACATAACAGTGGAGGAAATAGCATTTGCCATTAGGAAAGAAAACCATGAATCCAAGAAAAAACAGCGGTGATGGTTGAGTCCCAGAAGGAGAGGAGGCAGCTATGGTGGCAAAGCAGCATCATTTCCATGCAATATTTACTTAGAAGAAATAATACACGTGTTGAAATTGTCAAATGTTCTATTTTTAAGATGCCATTTATTTAATAGCTGAAAGCCCCACTTACATGGAGATGAAGATTTCTTCTGTAACAGGAAGTCAAAAGTCTGACTGCAATGTCCTTGTTTTTGGTTTTGTCCTCTCCCCTCCCTCTTGGTTCCCATTATAAATCTGTACACCTTAAGCTTATTTGGGGGATGTATGTCCCTCTTGTTAATAACTTTTTTCCTGCCCTGTGTGTGATGGAGTTTCCGAAATGGTTGATTCATTCATCTGGGGAAATAAACAATAAATGAAGTAGCCTGTGTTATGAGTTGTTGCAAGAGTCCTCGTGTTCTCAGCTTTTTGTAGAGAAATTGTAATTTGCCTTTTCTCTCGGAATGGTCTTAGTGTTTCCCTTCTGAACGAGGTTTAAGGATGAATTTCTATACAAGAAATGTCTGTTTCAATTGCTCCCCTGTTTATCGCCCCTTGTCCTTTCCTTTAGGAACAAGAATGGGTGCAAATCTAGATGCTCAGAGTGGCAGGAGGATCACGCCTCAAGACATCTGCCTCCTGTCCTCCCGAAAGGGATTCAGGGAAGATTGTGCTGGGGTCAGCTTCTGAGAGCTGCCAGAGCCTGGCTCTGAGCACTCGCTGACCGGAAAATCCCACGGGTTGGTTTCATGCAGTTGAACAAGTTAAATAAGAAAAGAAGGAGACAGGGCACACAAATGGCAGTTGAAGCGTGCTGCTTTGCGTGTGCCACAAAGGTGTTGCAGGGCACAGTGCTGGGAGGAAGGTCTGCTCAAGTTGAGTTCATGGATACGTTTCTGAAGTGCTGCAAGGAGGATTCACCTCAGGGAATCCCACAGGATTTCATGCCCCATGGTAGCTCTGCTTCTCATTGGTTAAGCAGGGTGGTCTCTTTGCAATGGCCTTACTCTTGTTTGGGGCTTTTCCCACTTTTTGTTTTATGTCGGGCAATGTAACTGTTCTTGGAAGAATGGTTTTTGCATCTCTCTGTGCACGATTGTGCTAAAATTCATGCATATCATTCAGGTCCTTTCTGCAATAGGCATTGCACCTAAGATGGTTGCTAATAATGGATGTGGTTTTCTAATGTAGTAAATTGTAGGGTATGCTGAAACCTGTTTTAATACCCACTAGATATGTTGCTGTTACAGATATATATAGCAATGTAGACTTTTTTTGGTCACTGCACGCTGAAAATCCCAATGGCAAAATTGGAATTGAAGTATGAATAAAAGGAAAAAATACCTAGTTAGTTAAAAAACAAAACAAAAACAAACCGAAATGTACCCAGATGAGCATCTGCTGGGATTTTTAGCTACAGACTAGACAGGAGGAGCTCGGTGGCGTGTTTGCTCAGGCGAGGTGGGACTGGGACTCGATTCACTGCCATCAATTAGTGTTTCAAGTGGCATGAAACCAGGTCAGCCCCAGGCTGATTAAAAGGTGCGTGGAGGGTAAGAAAAGAGGACGGGAAGATAGCTTGTGGTTGTGGACGTATGTATGTGGATTAAGCATCTGTGAATTTTGTTCTGGTTTCGGTGGGTCGTGAGGGGTAATTGGACACGAGCTGTCCTGTCTGCCGGCCAGGGTGGAGCTGGTTTTCCTGTGTCGCTCTCGTCCTCTGACCCACCATTTCCTACCCCCTTGTGCCCCAAAAAGTATGTTTCACACACTCCTTGCTTGAGGCAAAAGTTAGTTTTGGAGGTGGGAATGGAGATGGGGAGTGGAAGGAGGGATGCAGAGGAAGGGCGTGCGATGTGCCAGCAGGGAGGTCATCCAAAAGCCAGGGCGTGAGAAGGGGGAGCAGGCGGCCATGGGGCTGCAGCAGGTTTTGACCATCCTGCTCATCTTTCTGCCCTGGGGCAGCGCCCCCCCTTGGCTAAAAGGGTCAAAAATATTTTGGGGTGGTTTTCCAAGAATATTTTGTTGTTGTAGTTTGGTTATTTATTGAGCCTTTATTGACCAAACCTAATTTTGCAACTGTGTTTAAGTTGAGGTTTGTTATACATTATAGATTAGCTTGCTTTCTCTCTTTGGCTTGGCTTACCCTTTTCAAAGGCAAATGTTATTTTTGGCAGTTTCTCAGCCCTATGCTGCTCTCCAAACACTAAAATAGCCCATTGGCAGCCTGTGCTTTCTTTATATTAATTGCACTTTTACTGACCCCCGTCACTACCCAAAACCAACAGTGTTCCTGGGCCATCATCAGCATTTCTGAATGTGTTTCTGTAAACTTTGCGTTCCTGAAACAAGGACTCGTGCATGTTACAATGGCAGCGTGCGATCACTGCTGGTTTGCGATGTGTTTTGTCAAGGTACAGGGTTCCTGGAATTCCCACTGGGTTTTTCTCCTCTCCTACTCAGTATTGCTGAACTTAAGGTTTTCTTTGGGTCCAGCATTTCCTATCATAGCAATACAGCAATGTTGTCCGCTTCTGTTGAGCCAGCCAAACTGCATCCCAACCGATAGCTTTTTTCTGTTCTCTTTCAATAGTTGAAGCCGTGTATCAGCCCGTATGTGGTCTGTGGCAGCTGAAAGGTATTTCTGAAAGTTGCTCCAATCTGTGCAATTTTTTGCTTGTTACACGTGAGGTGCAGCAGGCTCTGAACTTGCTCATGAGCTTTCCTCGCTGTTCAGAGAAGAGCTAGTTAGGCTTTTGCTTTGTCTTATTTTTCCGGAGGGCGTTGGGAGAGAGAGTTGAGCAAGATGCAATCTGCAAAGCAGAGCAGGAGCTGAAGGTTTTGTGGGTGGTGTTTTCTTTGCGATGTGAATGTGTACGGTAGTGCGGTGGGTGCTGGCAGGACTCGTGTCATCAGGTCTCTGGGCAGTACGTGAATTGTGGCATGCTGGTCAAGCCACTGCCCGTCTGTTCAGCTGCCAGCCTTGCATTTCTGGGTCATTTCTGTGGGATTTCTATTTCAACTGTTACCATACAGGGTTGGGATTTTTCTTTTTTCACCCCGCTTTAGGCATCATCTTAGAGTGTAAATAAAACTGCAATTCTCAGTGAGAACGTCCTTAAAAAGTAACTGTCAGGTTTCCTGAGCACAGAACATTGGTCTTAAATCTGTTAAATGGTCCATGTCCCGTGGGGAGTGACACGCCAGTCATCCCTCTCGCAGCAGCTCTTCCCGTGCTGGCACACCGCGGTGGCCCAGTGACGGGAGAGGTGCGACGTCTTAGAGCCCCATGGAGAAATGAGGACGCCAAACCTCTTGCAAAATGGAGTCTCCAGTGGGTAAAGATGTGCAAATAAGTGAGGGGAGGAGACTGATGTGTTTGGCTTCAGCACTGAATCCACACTCTGAGGCTTCTGTGAATTAGAAGTATCTGCCTTTTATAGTCCATGAAAAAGATAAAAATCAGATGTGTGATACAGCTTAAAAAAAAAAAAAATCTCCCCAAAGATACTGTGCCACCAATCTTTTGTTTGTCTTCTGTATTGAGGATGAATTGCTGCGTGTGTGTGTGTATGTATATATAAAATTAAAATATGAATTTTGACTTGTTTGTCTTCAAGTTCTTCAGATGAAAGAGATGTTGGTGAAAATTGTAAAGACGAAATTAAAAGCGAGCTGCCTGGGGGAGGGGGTGTTTCTTGTTTTGCTGAGATGTCTCGCCCTCCTCTGTGCTCTGCTCACGCACAGTTGCACAAGCACAGCCCCTGGGTGCAGCTTTGCTCGGAGGCGAGGGCTGGTGTGGCCATGCAATTTGTGATCATGCCACGCATCTTCCTTGGTATGCAGTTGCATTTCTTAAAATATTCGACAGCACAAACTTGTCACTGCCTTCACCTCATTGCCGCTTTTTTGAGGGAAGATATCAAAATGTTGCATTTCAGGTTTTTTAACCTTGAAGTTTGAAATTTGGGTGTTCATCCTGATGAGACCGTGATGATGGGATTAATTTTTGTAAGCACTACTCTGGCAAAATATTCAAGCGTGTTTCCAAATCCCATTTATTTTGCCTGAGTGTGGGGTATGTTTTACTGGCACAAGTGTCTTCAGAAGCTCTAGATACCTGGTACGTATGTATTTTCCTTTTTTTCTCTCCTCTAATGGTACATGCATAGTAGTCCGATGCTGCCCTCTGTCTTTTGGTTTATAACCCGAAAAAGAAAACAGAATTAGTCTTTTGGTTTACTGGTGCCTTTTGTCTGACAGCTTTGACCTTCTTTCGGTGAGGAAGACTTTAATTAAGGGCAGTAACTAACCTTCTGCTAAAGCCCAGTCATCAGTAGGTGTGAATCAGCAGCACATGAGTGCAGGGGGATGAATCTCAGCATAACCCCAAGGGGTTGGAGATAGCAGTGCCCCAGCTAACAACTTCAGCAGGGCTGGGCTGTGTGTTTCTGTGACCACTGGCTTTACAGAGCAGGGCAAGTGTATGCTCACATCAGCTTTCCTTTTTCCCCTCTGAGAGGCTGTGGTGGAGGGAGTGTCGGCACGCCTTGGAGCAGCGTTGTTGGCATGCCTTGGAGCAGCGTTGTTGGCATGCCTTGGAGCAGCGTTGTTGGCATGCCTTGGAGCAGCGTTGGTGCCAAGGTGAAATGGGCTTTGTCTGAAAGCCAAAGTGCGTGTGTGTGCAGACGTTGCAAGGAGGAAAAGAGAGTGTGTGGAGCCAGAGGGGCTGGCCCTTGGGGAAGCGTGAACTCGTAGATCTTTGGCAGTAATTAGATAAGATGGATTATGGTTAGCTGGTGTAGGGGTGCTCCAGCAACCCACATCAGGTGTGGAGTGATTAAAAAGCAAGGAAACCAGCCTGGGGGCAAGCAGACCAAGGTGTGAGTTGCTGGGAAAGAAGCGGTGAGAGAGAGAGAGGCATGGCAGTCTCTCGGAGGTAAAAGGAAGACCTTGGGAACCAAATGGGAGTAGCGAGAGCAGCTAGGATGTCCACTGAGGACAGGAAGAAAGAAGGGCTCTTTGGCTCTGCTTTTCCATTCCTGTCCTTTCTGTCCCGCATTCACCAAGATTTTGGCTGGGGAGCTGGCACCTGCTTGGACAAAAGAAAAGTGAGAAGCAGGAGGAGAAAGTTGCCATGTGGCTTAACGTGCAATGACAATGTGACATCTAAATGCACTGATATTGGCAGCTGTAATGTGCTGTTTGTTTCATCTGGCGGCTGTTCATTTGGAGATCTGACTTGGACTGTGTCAGGACAGTTCACGGTTTTGCAATTACTTTCTTCCAGCAGCCCGTGCTGAGTTAGGTGTACTGAAAATGTGTGTAGGGGAAGATAATTTGCTTACGATTCTTGGCCCAAGTTAAGTCTTACCCATCAAGCAAATAAGGACACAAAAATGTTTCTCGTTGGCTATTGAACCAGAGCCAAGCCTCGCTGCCACTCCCAGGAATGGCTGTAGCTGTGTACTTGCAAGCTTAGACTATTAATTTTCAAGACCGTTAATTTAATAAGCATGAGAGAAATTATCCTGTGGGACGCTGCCAGGTAGCAGGGCCGCTTCAGAAGTCAGGCAGGCAGCCGTAGCCACGCACGCGTGCATTCTCTTCATCACAGCCCAGTGTACATGTGTCTTATTATCTCTGTCAGGACGCTGGCTGCCGCACCACCTGATGTAGGTTGTGTGCACTCATTGAAAGATTGAGTCACCATTTCAGTGCAAAACTTATGGCAGGTGTGTATCTGCATGGGCTTTTTGCTTGAAGTGATGGAACACGATAATCCCTGCAGACCAGACAAGTCAGATGGCAGAAATTACAAAGCTGCCTGTTGACTTTGTGTGTGTGTGTGTGCTGGAACATGTTGAAAATGAAACTGGAATCCAAGGAATTGCGTTAAAATGCCGTGAAGTGGCAGCAACACCAACCATGCTGACAGAGCCAGGAAAGAATTACAAATATAGGGTTCATCTCCTGGCTAAGAGTGCTTTATTTGCTGCCAGTTCCAGTCAAGAGAACATGCAAAGGTTCAGAAAATAAATACAGATGTGGTAAAAGCAGCCAGCAAAAAAATTTAAGTGGAGCGTCTGGAATAGAGTACTTGGGTTTGCAGAAATGTGCACTGCAGCGGTGTTCAAAATAGTTTTAAAAGCAGTTTCAGCCTAAATGAAGATAGAAAGCCCCATTTAACTGTGGGACTAATATGGAGTTACGGACTTTCCAAGCATTTGTTCTACTTAAGCTTGACCAGGTTTATTGGCTGAATTTTTATCACCCGATGACAACTTATTTGTAAAATGGGTCTCCGTGTCATTTGGTGTCGCAGCCGTGGTCCCATCACACAAGATCACACGGAGCATCCTGCAGCAGTCTCAGCAGACGGAGCAGACAGGCAGCAAACGAGGGAAACACAACCGCTTCTGTTTCTCATTGTGGTTCAGGGCGGTTACATTGGGCTGGAGTTGTTGGGAAGCTGCGCCATCAGGGTTGCATTTTGAGCACTCAATTTCATCTTTAACAAACCTTTCTTTACTTAGGAGTTTCCCCGAGTCGACGGGGCCTGCCCCCGTTCCTCAGTGCTTGCGGTTTGTAGATGGTTTTGCCTGTTGACAGGAATTTTCTCATGCAGCTCATTTCTAACTCCTATAAGAGGTGGAATCACTCCAGAGTCAAAATGTTGTTGCAAGTGGCGGTGAGACACAGAACTGAGGTCATGCAGTTGGGATGCAGGAAGGCATCCCGACTTTAGGGAAGTGCATACACAAGCTCAGAGCAGCAAAGTAATCTCATAAAATTTCCTGGGGCTTTGACAGTCTTACTGCTGCTGGATTGTCTGCATCTCTCTTGCTGGCACTTGAATGCAGTCGGATTGAGCACAGAGTGCTGGTTTCAGAGCCTGCTGCAAGTCATGCTGGTGGCAACTGTGCTTTTATTTAATTACCTTCCCACTGCTCTAAAAAAAGTGTCTTACCAAGACAAGGAGCAAGAAAAGTTCCTGGGTTCTGATGAGTAAATTGTGCCTGATGTGTTCAGTCTCCCTACGTGCGTGCATGCTGCGAGGGTTAAGAACGCTGACGCTGGAATAACTGCCTCCGGATCCCACTGTAGGTGAAAGCAGATCCTGGAGACAGACACGGGATCCCTCCAGCGCCTGGCTGGCATCCTTGTTACCTCCTGCTTCCCTGCAGCAGCCCGAGGCAGTGGGTTGGTTGCCTGTTGGTTGTGCTGCGTAAACACAGGGTGCGCGCAAACCCTCTGCGAACGCTTGGTTGGTTGCAGGGCTGCATCCCCCTCTACAGGCAGACGTTTCGGTGAAATAATTTTCTCTCCACCCCTGTTCAAACAAGCGGAAATAGTCTTTCCGATGGGATTAAGAGTGCATGCGTGTATTTTGTTTATGGTTTAAAATATGCAAGTAGCACATGCGTTGCCTTCTAAAGTCTTCTGTCCACGTCTGAATGTTTTAGCAGTTTTGCTGCAAGCGTGGCTCTCTTAGGAATGAGATGGCTTTGGGGAACGGCAATATTAAAAAGTAATCAAAGCTGTGAAAGTATAACCAAATTCTCACAACCCTCTTTGAATGTAAACAATAAGGTATGAATTTAAGATTATTTTGAGAAGACATAATTTACAAAATTGAAATAAACACGAAGACATGCAAGATCCTTGCATCATCATGGTGTTATGGTGTGTCCTAAAAAAATACAATCAGAAATTACTATTTGAATGTAGCAAACGGAATCCTGACTTAAAGAGAAATCTTTGTCTTTGTATTGATCTTCCATACGTAAAAGTGCTCAGACTAAAATGTCCTGAAGACAAACACAACGCGTGGCCCTTGGCAGCCGTACGGTTTGGAAGGAATTGGGAAGCCACAGTCCCAAGTCCTGAGGTGAGGAGCAGCGGCGTGCGTGAAGGCTGCTGTGAGGCAGCAGGAGAGCTGAGATGGGAGGCGACATGTCCCAGAAGCTGGGGCGGCAGCAGGGTGACCCGTAAGCACTGGCTGCGCACCAGTGTGACTGGAGATACAGGGCCAAGGGGGCTGGTCGGGAGTGGTCGAGTCTGGTCTTGCTCCTCCCAGAAACCCATGACGGTGTTCAAATCAGCAGGCTGGAAACTTGGACGTGAGTAACTGTGACCGCACTTGATTCTTACAAACTGATTTTTTCTATGTGTTTAAAGGATGTTCTAACGGACATCTTTGGGTTCATGATTTTTATGGGTCAGTTCAAGGCTTTTAGGTGCAGGAAAAACATTAACAGAAGCAGTAACAATTTGGGATTCGGGATCATTTGGGATCAGAAGTTGCATCTAAACATGATGCACGATTTCCTGAGCTTGGATGTTTAAATACTTTGCTATAGCAAATCCCGAGTTTAGTTCTAAATTAGACGATGCGGTGGGAGTTAGGGCCTGCTGCCACTGGAGGGCTGCCTCACCACGGGGAGCCAGGGTGGGCTACATTCTCCCCTCAGCCTTGGGGGGGTGGGGTACTTCTTTGTCATCATTATCCTGTTGCCAGTAAGAAGAAAAACGAGTTTGCTGGTGTTAAATTACGAGGGCTTTATATGCAGGTAAGTCATTACTTTGTTGCCACAGTAATCCTACGCTTTTTTTTATTTTTGATATTTTGACATCATTATCACATTTCCAGCAATAATGTTTCTAAAAACAGTTCTGCACAAAATATTTGTAGTTCTGGTGCTATCTCAGATTAATAACGCAGGATTTTCTCTGCTGACAAATGTTTCCGGTTGGGAATTATACTCTGCAGAAACCAAAAAAGACTCATTGTTTTAACCTTTCCCCACAATAGCATGCTCCAGTCATGCTAGAAACAAGGTGCTTTGAAGTACAAATGTTTTATTGCAATGTTTCATTATTTACAGTACCGTCCACTTTGTCCCTGGGTGCTACCAAAGTGCAAAGCCATTTGAAACAGAAAAGCTAAATGATAGTAACTCAACAGCGAAACGTGATTGTACCTTATGGTCGTACTGCCCTGCCTCTTCCCTGGTACTGCGTGCAGAGAAGTTTGCTGCTCTCCCTCGTCACTTGGAACAAACTTTGGTCACAAAGGATTGTCAGCTGTCGGTCTGTTCGTGGTGATGCAGGAACAGCAATGTGCAGTCTTTCCAGCTGGACGTTACTTGGAATACAGGGCTTCTGAATGCGTAACAACAGAACCTTGTACACAACACTGTCAAGTTCATATTTCAATTTTTCGTGTAAGTACTGGTTTATTTCCAATTCTTTTTGTTGCTGATTCTCTTTGGCTTATAGAAGCTTTAAGTCATCTGTTTTGAGGCTTAACTATCTTAAAAGAGCCTGTACCTCTAGAATTACCACTGAGTTGCTACTGGCTACTGAAAATGGACATGTCATCTCCTAGAACTGCATTTAAAGGTCTTTACAGAATACTGCAACTTTTACCGTACGTTTCCATTTTGTATAAAAATGGTGACTCGGACACCTCTGAAGCTGACATTTTCACACACTGCCATCTTAAAGTAGGACAAATTACACTCGTTACTTCAGGAATGACCTCTCAACAGAAACTTGCCTTTGGGGGGGTAGTTACTACAAATTTTATTTGAAGACTTGAGAATTCCAGTATTCTAGTGGGTAAGCTCAGGTCAAGAATCTTTTCAGCTTTCTAACGAGTATATTAGCTTGAGAAAGTACATTGAAAGACAGGTTTCAGACCAAGTACCTGCTATTTCCACTGCTGCCAGCAGTCCCTTCGGACATGGGCAGTGAACTTCTCTGCTCCACTTCTCTTAGTGTGCAACAGGGATGTCGTTACCTTCTAAAACTTGAGACGCTTTGTGTTACAAAGCTCTTACACAATTAGGAAATGTTTAAGACTACATTCCCGAAAATAAGTTACATTAAATGGCACTCGAGTCCTTCAGAAAATGCGTAGCAGGGCTGTTGGGTAAGGCTCAGCAGTACTAACTGCTGCTCTCTCTCCTCACCCCATGCCTGGTTTACAGTTCAATAATGAGTCCCTGTACCAGTTGCCTCAAATGATTCTGAAATTACAGCTTCTCAGAAATGGGATGATTGCAGCTCTTGGCAGGTTTTCTCCTGTGAGTTATACTTTTATTCCATGTTTTCACAGACTTTTCCGTATCACTACTGATAGAAAGCCACCAAAAGCTTTACAGTTGCAGGAGGTAACATCTTCACAAAGAAAATGTATTGTTTGCATTTCTTAACCTACCATACAAAACACGGTGTTTAAAAGCTCCGCAGTGCCTCCCTTCCTATCGTTCCTCTGGAATTTGGAGGAGGCAGCAGAGCTCACATGCAGTCAACAACATTGCTGGATCCTTGGCCCACGTCCCGGATCTGGCTGCTGAGACAAGAGCACACAGCCACGCCTGCCCCTGCCCTGCAGTGTGACACAGGGCCGACGAGTTCCCACCTAAAGAAGATGGCAGAGGAAAAAAAAAAGAAAAATAAGTTCCTGTTCTTTCTGAGCAAGCGGAAAGTATTTCTTTTCTGTGTCTGAAATTCTATTATACAGCCTAGTTATATAGTCTGTGCAAAATATACCTTGCTAGTTTATGCTCATTATTTGTCTGGTAAATTTAGTGCAAAATCGGGTTGAAACAACCAGAAGAATGTAGATTCTTATTGAGCGAAAGGAAGAGAACAAAGGACGGAAAGAAGGAGGAGGAGGTAGTGCTCTAATATTTACAAGAAGAACCTAATGGCATAAGCAGCACTCCTGCATCGCTAGTCATGGATATTACTCAATTATTACCAGGAAACAATAGATAGACTCCTGCTGCGCACTACTTCTATTATGTTGCGTTTTCATATAGGCAGTTCAGTTTGATCTGAGTATTATCCTAAATATCCTCATCTTTTGCACAGCTCAGTAGGATTTTGATGACCAGAGGTGCTAAGACCTACCAGCTGCATTTTGTTCAAAATCCTGTGTTCTGCCTTGTAAAAGCAGATGGGAAAAGCAGTTCAGTTCCTCAGATGGCCTCAACTTGGGAGGAAACAGTCACTTACCACAAGGGCTACGGAGCCAACTCCTCCCCTGGGAGCGTTCATTGGGGCGACTGCACTCCATCGATCAGAATCAATGTCATATCTTTCCACATCGCTGAAGCAAGTGTTGTCATCTAAACCTCCTATTGCGTAAATGGGGCCACCAAGGGAGGCAAGAGCAATTCCTCTCCTAAGAAAACCACAGGATCAACACCTCAGTGCAAGTCCTTAAGGAAAAGGAATGGGAAAGACACATCAAGTGCAATGTTACCTGACTGGTACCTGTTTCAAACTATGGGGGAAAAAGTAATGAAAATGTTAAAAGTGAAGTTTATAATAAATAATGACCAGTAACTGCGGCTGGCCCTCTGTACACCTGCATCAGTCTTGCAGCTTTATCCTGAAAGTCTTTCGTATGTTTGCATCCTCCCGTGAGAGGGGCTCTAGAGTTTTATCTTGACTTCACCTCAGCTTTCCCAGGCACCTCTACGTTATTGTGTGATCCATGAACAGGACTGTTGCAGCTAGAATATTTCTAGACTGCAAAACGACAAAGCTCCTGTTTAAAGAATAAAGGCAGGGGGACGCGGAATACTGTTTTGACTGAATGTCACCCAAGACCCAAGTCTTCTAATTACACGCTTAGATATATGAGGTTAGCTTAGCTATGTGATTTCTTGGTACTGAATTTTACGCCTCCTATTTTGTTTTATTGAAGAACCACATTTTGTTTTATGGAGAACCAAAACCTGCTGGTTCTAACTTTGCTGGTATAGCTGCTGCTACAATCTGGGAATGATTTTTTTGGGGGGTGATATTAATACATATTAAAAGCAAGCCTGTGCTGGATATTAGATGAGTGAACTCTAGAAAGATTTAGTTACAATTTCTTCCATTCTCTTCTTTTTTATTAAGTCTGTGTTAAAATAGTTGTCAGATTTTTTTCTACTGAATCTACAATTATGAGAATACAATCAGTATTACAAAATGCAAAGTATGGTCTAGACTCATTAGAAGCATTAAGTTTCTGCTTTAAGTACCAAGACAGGTGATTCACCATTTCACTGAGAACATTCTTGCCTCATTACACAGAGGGCAGGTGCGAAGATACCAAGGCAGGAGCAAGGGATGCACAGTCTTTCTACAGAACACACACTGGGGAGATACCCTGACCTTATCTTGCATTGCCTCACCAGGTAACATAGATGGCATCAATGGTGGCAGTTTTTTCTCAACTAAGTATTCGGACACCATGTCCATGAATGGGAGGAATGGAGCGTAGCCAAGGCACAGCAGCCCTTCCATTTACCAAGGTACTGAGTAAGAAATGTCACAGAAATCTAGGGCTGATGCTTGCAGAGAATATGCCCTGTGGTGGTGGCAGTAGGGAGGAGTAAGAAGCTCCTTCTGGGAGTCTGGGTCTTTTACTTTGATTATGTCACAGCTACAAATAGCTTGAGGACTTAGCCGTGTTCAGTAGTTCACTCCTGCTTGTACATGATGCTTTTAGAAACAACAAATAACAAAACAGAATGTAGAATTCAAGAGGTTGATTTAAATGACAGCGGAAACAAAAAATTACCCATCTGTGACTCCTTAAAAGAATCCTAAATGTCAAAAGGCAAGAAAAAGCCTCAATCTGACTTTAAGTGTTTTAGTGCGTCTGGCCTTTTGTGGCAAAAACATAGGCAGCATGAAGGTTTCCTGGGCATGAAGAATTTCACTGTGCGTGTTCACTGGCAGTCATCTTGCTCATTCTTAAAAAGCGCAAAAAACCCACAGAAGTCTATCAGTTTCAAGTTCTTTATCGGGCATAGCAGAAATGCCCTAGATACGGGAATGTAAGCACAGCTGGAGTAGAAGAGCTCTCTGCTCCAGAAGCCAGGCCCCCAAGAAAGAAAAGAATAGTGACAAAAGAAAGCCAAAGTGTAAACGTAACCAATGTTACCAGCCAGGGCCTCTCCCTAGAGAGAGAGAGATATTATGCAGTTTTGCACTGAAATAGTATGTTACACACAACGTTGTGTTTCTGAAAATATGTGATGTATGCAAGTATGTGATGCAAATTTGTATTTGCTTTACAGCTAGTAAATAAAGGTGTTTGATAGCATAAAGCCCCAAAATAGGAAAAAAAAAAAACAACAACAAAACTAAAAATAGCACAGTTTGGAAACCCAAATAAAGACAGGACAGACATGGTGTTTTTCAGCGTCAGCAAGAAATTATTTATCGCAGACTAGGACTTAAAATTTGGATCACGTACCTCTTTGTGTTCATTGATGCCTTCATCATCCACTTGTTTGTGAGAGGATCAAATACTTCCATGCTTCCTAAGTGTTCGTTTCCATCATGTCCACCTACTGCGTAGACTTTACCCGAAACACATATGCATCTTTTGATACAGAGATTGCTTGGCAACACTTCAGTTTTCATTTATGCAATATCCCTGCCTATGTGGAGACAACAAGCTCAAATAAAGGTTAAAGTCTTCAAATGTTTTCAATATCAAGATTTTAGTAAGTACAGACTTTATATTTTTATATGCTGTACTCAACCAGAGATCTGTTTCTAACTTGGACTTTTATACAAAGCTTGAGATATGTAGACAAAAAAATCTTCCCATCACTTGAGTACTGCAGGTCAGATCAGTTTTGGACATTTATATCAGTCTCTCCAGATTTTCGGGGGGGGGGGGGGGAAATCTCTGTTCTGCTGCAGCAACACAGGAGCTACCGTTTACAAGGAGAAGTTGCATCATGGGTGCTAAGCTGCTCTGGACTGCACGGACCTGGTTTGAGAAGATGGAGACCCAAAAATAAAGGTAGGTCTGTTCTTGGAAGATTTATGGTCTTAGTGACTTGCCTGTATGGAGTTAAGTGTGAAGGGAGCTAGTATGAGTACTAGCAAATTCTCGGTGACTCTGCTGTGTAAGGCTATTTTTTTGTAAATGGGTTAAAAAAAAAATTAAATCGCCTGTTAAGAGAAGAGGCTATGTACCGTTCATAGAATCATAGAATAGTTGGGGTTGGAAGGGACCTTTAAAAGGTCATCTAGTCCACCCCCCCTGCAATGAGCAGGGACATCTTCAACTAGACCAGGTTGCTCAGAGCCCTGTCCAACCTGACCCTGAGCGTTTCCAGGGATGGGGCATCTACAACCTCTCTGGGCAACCTGTTCCACCACCCTCATTGTAAAAAATGTCTTCTTATATCTCGTCTAAATCTTCCCTCTTTTAGTTTAAAACCATTACCCCTTGTCCTATTGCAACAGCCCCTATTAAAAAGTCTGTCCCCATCTTTCTTACAAGCTCCCTTTAAGTATTAAAAAGCTACAGTAAGGTCTCCCCAGAGCCTCTTGCAGGCTGAACCACCCCAACTCCCAGTTCACAGTAATATCTTTTCAGTAAGCATGCTCTCAGATTGTTTCCGAATCACAAACCCCTTCGTGGGGAAGAAGCCTTACTAAATTGAAGAATATCCAACAGGTAAGCCATTGGAAGACAGATTTATTTATTAAAAGTACCGATTCCACCAAAAGGAGCAAACAAGTGCCTTTAGAATAGCATTACTGACCTCCCACAGAGATCACACCCACGTGCCTTCTCCTGCTGTTCATTTCAGGGCCGAAGAACCAGTTGTTCTTACTGATAGAGTAACATTCAATGCTGCGAAATGGGTCACCAGATCCACCTCTACCACCGACACAAAACAACACACCTGAAGAAGACAAAACAGGTTTCCAGAAAAATAGCAGGAAGATGGGGGATAAAGTTGTACAGCAGAGTGAACTGAAACTTATGTAGTTCGGGAGAAGTCATATTTCACTTCAGGGGGCACAGTCATTGCCCTGCGTAACTGGGTGCTGGATTTTGCCTTTGCTTGGCATGCTGTTATGGCAATTAACTATCTATGCTGATGCAAAACCAATGCATATTTTAAATATGCTTTTTGTGATTTTTTGCTCAGGGAGATAAACATTGTTAAATATAAAAATGTAAAAATTCGGATTTGCAGTCTAATATTCATCACTCACTTTTGGTGTAGGTTAGCCAAAGAGTTTAAAAGTTAGCTCAACCTTCTCGTGCCAAAAGATAAGTGTCCACTGTTGTCGGTATAGCTGTGAGCATGCTGCCTGGTCACAACATACTTAACAGTTCTAGCTTTAATACAGATAGAGCCAATCAGGATAAATAAATAATGCTTTAAAGAAAGAAAATGACAGCTAAAGTTCTGCTAGGACAATGCAGCACACTAGCTAATTACCAGAGAGGTACACAACGGCTTTCCCAGTTTTGCATTAAGTCATTAACAACCATTTCTACCAAGCTACCTAACCCTGCACAGACGCACCGCCTTTTCTCCACACCACTCCCTATGGGATAATCAGACACACATTTAATTACCAGCAGTCTGCTTCCTTGGTGTTGTGCGAATGGAGTACTCAAAGTCTGGCACTGCCCTGCTGCTCAGGTGAAGGTGGTAGTTTCTTGCTTCATCCAGCAAATCCCTACATTTTAGATTCTGCTTGACAATCTCTTCCTTTGCCACAACACCCATAAGGAAACAAATGGGCAAGAGAGGCAGCCGTACCTGACAGAAATGAACACAGTTGGAGTAACTGGCTGAACTGACTGAGTCTCACCATTTACAGTGACGCAAGCATAACAGATGGCAGCTTCTGAGCCAGCTGCCAGCCCCACGCTCTTCACTAAAAAGGGAGGCGTTCATACTTTTTTTCCAGAATAACAGCGATACGAACAGTTCTTTTTAGTGACAAACGTTTGCTACAACCCTTTGCATTTAAGCAGCGGTGGAGAACTGCCCCTTGGCCCAGGCTGAGCGGAGGAAGAAGTGCCGCTGCCTGTACTGCAACTGCACCTGCCTGATGTGATGCAGGCAGCATCCGTGACTGTACCAGGATAGCCCGTGTCAGGTTAGTCTGCTGAGGGGGTGAATTTTCAGCTCATTGCTATGCCAGTATAAGAGGGCTTTTGCTAGAATGGCTGATTTTCTTTGGGTGGCAAGTCAAAGAGGAAACACTATCAGCATGAACTAAGTGTCTGTCTATTAAGGAGGTATTGATAGTGCAGTAACACCTTTCTCTAGTGTGGACTTGACAGACTACAGGATTAAAAAAACCCCAACGTTGAGAGCTAATTGTTTCCTTCCCCAAATCCTTCCTGTGGTTCCCTAGCAGAGAGCTGGTGAGCAGGCTGAGGAAAGAAAGGCTCCTTCTGGGTAAGGCTATAGGTGGTCACTGCCCAGAGCAATCCCCAGCGACAGGGCACATCTGAAATAAGGTCAGCCTCTCCAAGGCTGCCTTGAAATGTCTTCCTCCCCACAGTCACTTATTTCAGCAAACCGTTCATTTGTCCTTTTGAGAGAAACAGTGAGGAATATGAAGTACAATCGGGTGCAAAGGTGGGACAGGTGTTAGCAGGGGGGACTGAAGCAAACCAGCATCTGACTTCCTAAGGTTTGGAATCGATGCTGTCAGGCGCCTCCCAGTTAGCTCAGCAGCAATTGTGAAGTCCAGTATCTCCAGTGCTTCTCAGAGCAGCAAAAGGGTGCTGTTACATGGCTGACACATGTCCCTGCCTTGAAGTAAGCAAGTGTTTCTACCAGTTCTTCCTTACCCGCTTGCTTTCAGTCCCACTTCTTCCTTTACTTTGGCCTGTCTTGGTTTTGGCCGATTAAAAGCACAGCCATAGCCCTGCTCATAGACTCATGAGGCAAGTGATGCGGTAAGAGCACAAGGCTGACAAATTCAGAACCTCATGATGACAGCGCAACCCCTAAGGCTGATTATGATGTGGATAATAACTATCGCGAAGCCCAGGCATGTTTTCTGCTAGCAATAATGTCCAAATCACCTGATGGCTCCGTATACTCTGGCAAATAACCCATATTTACAGGAAGGGGTTTACTTTTTCATTGTTTCATTCTAGACTGGTTACCATGAATAAAACAAAGATCTTAATCTCATCTACTTGTACACCTGGGTAATAATGAAGGTTTTTTTAAATCTCAAATTATATTGCCTATAAATTTAATTATAGTGTACTAAAGAAGGAATTTTTCTACCAAAACCATCATGCTAGTCTAGACGAAACTGAAAGTTTTGGGAAGACAGTTAATAAACAGTTGTGATCTTTTACCAGGAAAGGTGAAAAATGATGCATGAAGACAATGACAGCAGTATTCTAGTGGACCTCTCTTTACTCACATGATGCCAATATTAGCACTTCTGCTGAATGCAAAACATTCAAGCTGGAGTTCAGTGACAACTGAAATGGCACAGTTGATCCTACCTGCTAAGATTCACAGGGCATTTTGCAGTGCACAGCATGTACCACCCTCCTCCCCAGCACAGGTTCTCTATACCTGTCTCAAATACTGTATTTTAAATTCCCATAATCAACGCATACGGAGCTTGAATAACTGACGTACCTAACGCTTTGACAGGAGGAGGTCCGATGGGTGTTTAAATAAGTTCAGCTAAGTGACCTTTTGATACCCGTATGTGTTTCTTTCAGAAGCAGTGGACTCTCATCAAGTCTAGATCATTAAACTGCTAACTCCTACAGGTAACCAGCAGTGCTAGCCTAGTGAGCATTAAATGGTCTAGCATATGTTTCCTAGCCTGCTTATAGGGCTAACATGTCTTGGTCTTTTGTTAATTAAATATAGGAACATTCTAGAAGTAGCACAACTTGATATGACACATCTCCGTTACAGTTTTACTCTCCTAGACACGTAAAAAGCTCCTCAACAGCTTTGCTCTCTTTTCTTAAGTACAAACACTTACCAGCAAGGGAAGTGAGTGTTTCAGGCTGTAGTAGTATCAAACCAAGTGAAGTGATGGCTTTATGTACTCTACTATGTGTAAATCTAAGAATTTTCTGCTCTAACACAGATGCAGCTTTTTGTTGGCTCCCCACTCCCCAGCCACGAGCATGTAGTGAGTACTCATCTCACAAGAGAAACTGAAGAATATGACTTCTTCCTGATATTCTACTGTTAACTCACAACTGCGAATACCAGAGGAGGTGCCAACTGCCGAGAACAATTTTCATCATGAGATCTACCCAAGGACAAACAGTTGATTAGACAACAAAACCAGTGACAAGACAGGCACACGGCGCCTCAGCCTGCCCTACCTGTGCAAGTATTTCATCCAGCCACGTCGCATGATGCTGTGGATTGGCTAGCAGCCACTTGATAGCAGCGTTGTAAACTTGCTTTTCGTTTTCAATATTCAGGTCACTGGAGGACAGGAGTTTATGGAGGTGCTGTGGTGACACACTCACAAAGTCTTCGCACTCCACCACTTCTGTAAAGTGTTCGCAAGCATACTGATCAGCCATGTCCATCAAGTCAATGCGGTTGTGACTCTCCGCAAATGCCCTGACTGCCAGGCAGTTGGAGGGATGGAAGTGCAGCTTCATGTATTCACAGCACGCCTTTGCTACCAGTTCCACCTGAAGAATGCAAGCAGCGTACAAGAGAGGCTGGACGTTATCCACTGTCAGAGTAATCCGGGAGGAGTACACAAACTTCACCAGGTCTTCTATTGCATCACCATCAAAGTCCCTGATCTCAATCAATGTCTGCTTGGCTTCAGCCATTTCCGAAAGAAACATGGCTCTAAAGTAAGGTATAACACAAGCTAGCACCAGTTTGTGGCAGGAGATAAGCTTTGGACCAACCTGAAAAAAAAGAAGAAAATAACCCTCAGTCTTTCACTGGAATGTCAGTTTTGGCTACGATAGGACGGACAGTTAAGCCGAAATAAGAATCCTGAACTCAATATGCATTGAGCTACTGTATTTTGTTCAAGCAAAATAACTCCATCTGCCCTGTACTTCTGACATCAGATCAATGTATCCCAAGCAGGTCTGAGTTGTAACTTGGTCACCAGAGTAGGGCAAAGCCGTAACACAAAGAAGCAATAGCACTGATGCACTGAACTTGCTTTTCTTTAAGAGGCGTGTCCTATTTCTTAAATGAAACATCCTTAGGAACCTTCTAGATGCATCTTGGAGACAGGAGGAGACTGACAGGACCAAAACAAGCAAGAGTTCCCTGGAAGTGTAAGCTAAAGATGCTATATCTGACCTCTGAATGAATAATACGTGGTGCTTTTCAAAACCCTTGTACAGCATTTCAACCTCTCTCATTTTTCCTCTTGCTTTTTTATGTTCACTTTTGTAACTTAAGTAGGTTGTCTCGGAAGCTTATATCTCAATGATAATAGTGACTTCTTCAAAGGGAATGTTAAACAAAGCAAAGGTGGTGAATACCAGTAGTTGAGGATTAATTTGAAGTTAAGAGAACCAAAATATCAAGATTTTTCCCCCTAGCTAACTAGAAAAACATCTTAGTATAGGAATTTGTCAAATCTGGCATAGTAGAAATTAAGTTTTCAGCAGGAAAAGGTATTCCTTCTTATAAACTATGTAAATATCCTGTGATCCGTAATATCTGTGAACTAGTTTGTGATTTTGGAATAAGTAAGATCTTTCTCTTAGGTATCTTTTGAAGGAAGAATACTTACCTTGCTTACAGCACCATCAGTGAATATTCTAGGCACGTGTGATATTACTTTAACCTGCCTGGCCCAGTGCAGCCAACAGCCTTGTCACTGCACAGGACGAGGAGCTGGCAACAACCCTGTGACCTACAGCAGAAATGAGTATGACTTCCTGCTTTTTCTCCAGTACCGATGCCTGAGGAGTTCTAAATTTAGCATGGACGCTTTCCAAATACCCCAGAAGAAAGTCAAGTCTGCTCCTAGACATGCGACTTACATTTTTATTGTAGAATAATTTTTTTGTTACTTCAGCCAGTCCACTTCCTCCAACACCAGAGTCCATGAGCAGAAATCACTGAACTACAGCAATCATCAACTCTTAGCATAAAACGAAGAATGAATGCATAATAAATTAACCAGAAAACATGAAAACCAAAGTTTCGTAGCCAGCGTAAGAGAGGAACACGCTACTAAATACCGTCTCCAGAGACTTTGTCTTAAAACCTTACAAATCCATTTGCTTTCCTTGCCAAAATCTAACAGAACTCCTGCTTGTAAGCTAGATCAGTAACTCCATGCTTTCAAACAGTATTTCATTTTTTCTTGTGGACTTCATAATCTTCCACAAAACGTGTGGATGCATGGCCTAAATCTCACTGAGGTGGCTTTCATGAGTTCTAGGCACACAGAGCTGAAACTTCAAATATGCTACTGAACTGGAAAAATATTTGCTCTTCCCCTAATGCTTAAGTTTGTTTTTTTTTTTTTTTTTTCCAAATAAAAAGCTGGACTTAAATCTTAACCTAACTGAAGCTCACAGTAGCAGGAAGAGTAAAATACTCGAGTGGCAGAAGCAGAAAAAACCTTCTCCCCATTGTCTGTGGTATCCCTGATTTGTCTTTCAGCCCTGGGAAGGCTATGATGTTAGTATGGCTACAATTCCTTTAGTCCGAGCTGTATAAAACTTAGACACCTTAAATATCTTCAGCTAAGCTGGGTAAACAGTATAAAATAAAAGCTAGCAAGCAGGAGCAAACTTGCTCCTCATTGTCATGCTTTAATTATCAATCTGTTGGATTAATAAGGTTGCTAGATAAAAGGAAATCATTTTCATTCCAAGATTTTTCTGTAAGTGTAAATTCTTGTTCTCTAATTGTGTAGAAGCTTTTTATATTTTGCTTACATTTGCATAAATGCATAAAACACTTAAGGATTGCTTTAGCTTTTTAAGAGACCGAGGAAAGCTGAGTAATAAGTATGTACAAAATACCCATCGGGGTCAGATCAATAGTTTGTCTATGGCAGCAGTGATGAGAGATGCTATTTAAGGACCAAAGAAACACGGTTGTGTGTGGGCCGTGTCGCTTTTGTTCCTCTGCCATCCACAGCAGTGAGATCAGGAATGTTGGAGGATACATCCTTGCCTTTTCTTTTTCTTGTCTTTTTTTCAAGAAGCGTGGGCAACAAGTTCACAAACAATGGCTTTTCCTAAAGGTACCTGCGTAGGGTTCTTGACTGTGGGTCTTTTTTCCCTGCTTTCTCCTCCCACCTTCCCCAAGTAAGGTTATAGGTAGTATTTATAACATGTAATCAAATTGTTAGGTACTACCAGTACCTAATGTCTCATCATTTTTTGTGTTGGGTTTTGTTTTTTTTTTCCAAACAGGAACATGAACAGAATTTAACTGCATTTTAGGATTTGACTCCTGATGGGCTGGATTTTGTCTTGGCATGAATTTTTGAAGATGGACACAGTGCAAGAAGAAACAGCCAATGGCTTCAGAATCCATGGTTCCAGAGCAGGCAAAACAACATCTGATAAAGGGAAAAAGGCGGCAGCAACAGCAGCAGCAGCAGCAGCCTAGGTCTTCCAACAGTGACGGTGAAGATGACATCTTTGTATTTGAAGCAAATGAGGCTTGGAAGGATATTCAGCTCTCTCCTTCAGTTCTTTGAAGCTGGAGAGCTCTGCGATGTTACACTAAAGGAGATATTGTCACACATCCATTGCATTTAACAGCCTGAAGATTAAGCTATGAATACGTATGCTGGAGGTGGCTGTGAATTTGGGCAGGGGTATGGAAAGCATAGAATACCTGTTGGATCTGAGGCATCTCTATCTAGGTGTTTGTATTTTTTTTTTTTATTTAGGAAGTTTACAACAGAAATGTAAACATTTAAGATGCTAACAGTCCAAGAGAGGACGTGCATGACTTCGACCTCACCCAAATTGCCTTCTAAGCAGGTTCCCACAGTTGATCAGTATGTAACTGTGCAATTTCAGCTCCTTGTAGCCTCGACTTACTGCTCACCAGGCAGGTTACACTTGTGTTGATAACACACACTTTTAAAAAGGGTAGAGAAATTGTGTGTTGAATCAGAGATAGAAAAAACTCCAAATTATCCTTTATAATTTAATATCCCACCCTTTTTTTATTTTTACATTGCAAGACCACTCACTTTAACGCCTTCATCTGAAAATGAAGATGTAATTTGAGTCTGCCAGGAGTACCGGTTGCTTAACTCAGCCATCCCTTTGTTAGCGCAGACTGATGAATGACAAAGGCTGTAAGAAAGCACTCCTGTAACGCAAATAAGTAGTGGATTGTTCCTTTACCTTCACTACCTACATTCTCTTAACATAGTTGAATGCTAGAATTTTATAAGTGAAAAGACTGTTTTGTGCTTTCTGATCGGAATTTTGAAAAATACCTCCTCTTTATGGGGAATACTCTATCTTTTGTGGCTGAACAACTGCTAAAAATCTTGAAGTGATTGGTAACTTTTAATAATCCCTGTAATACCTGCTCTCGTCCCTCCAATGCAAATAGTGCAGCATATGGGAAACAGATGAGTGACCTTTCTGTGAGAGTGTGAAGGATGACACTTTTTGACTTGATTAAAGTGTTTGCTTGCTCTGCTGTTTACCTTGATCTGGGGAAGATCCCTCTGATGGGGCACTGTAGCTCGCTACCCTCTTCCTTTAACACAAGGATCGTCTCAGTGGCCTTTCCCTTTTCAGCGGTTATGCTGATTGCTGAACATTTCCATTGAATCTCTTGTTTATAGGCAAGAAGCTGGTCTTGGATGCACTTTGCTCATTTTAACTACTCAGCCCTTTGGTTATTTTTCATTCCGATTTCCTTTGATAGGAATGGTTGGGAAAGGATGTGTAAACGACATGTGCTTTCAAAACACATGCGTTGCTAGTAGATAAGCCGATCCATCGAAGTGAAGTGGTGTTCCCTGTGGCCAGGTGGCGAGTCAGTGCGTGGAAACAGTGCAGGTCCTGCTGCAGAGCATCCCCAGCACCTAATTCTGCCAGGGGCATGGGAAGGAGGGCCCTGCTGCTGCGTCCTCTCCCACCAGGCACAGCCTGGGCATGGGGCAGGTGGGTTCTGTCAGGGGGCATCGCCGCTCGCCCTGGCTGTGCAGTTACTCTCGTCCCCACGTGCCTGAGGAGCAGGAGGCGTTCACTGTGCTTGTCCCAGCCCCTGCGCCTTGCCCAGCGGTACCCACACTGCTGATGCGTGGTGTCGCACGTGTGCAGGAGGGTGTCCTGCCAGGAGCCGCTCAGTGGTTTTGCTGATACATTAAAAGCAGATTTATGTGTTTGCACAGGCTGCAATGTCTGCTGTTTGTTATATAACTGGCAAATACCAGCATTGCCTTCGTTTTGTGCTCTTCCCCAGAGCTTTGTTGTGCCTGGGCTCGGGAGCCTGGTTGAAGGCAGCTGTGGGCGCTGCTACGGCTGTTGCCTGGTTCCCTTCAGGTGGCACTGCTGGAGTGCCAGGGCACCAGCAAAGAGATGGCCTCCTTTCAGAGGTCCTCATCACACTTGCGCTCGGGAGTCCTGGCCCATGCCAGGTGGGCACGTATGTGGTGGTCACTGCCTGGGCTCCAGTGAAACGGGTGGGGGAAGTACAGGGGCAGTCCCTTGATCGAGGTCATCTGCAGACTTTTCCAGAAATCACCATGTTGTTCCTACTCAGCAGTACGTTCAAGGTTTTGTTCTGAACTGCGCAAGTTACAATTGTATGCTTTTCTATTTTTTAATATCAGTTGATGTTCCCACGAGCCCAAGAGCTGGCATTCAAGGGTCTGGTGTGTGATTCCTCCACTTAAAACCACCTCTGCTTTGCCCTCTCCAAGCTTAGGGCTTTGTACTGGCTTCTTTTTCTGCTGAAAGCACATGAGTTCGTAGAAGAACGTGAGCCACGAAACAAGAGGAATCCTGCCAGCTGAACGAGCACCACTGTTGAATGAGCTGTTTCACTTTCCTTCTTTCTAATCTTTCTTAGAATGTATCTTCTACTAAAGACTTGAAAAGAACAGGCTTTGTAGAAGTGCATTATTAACTGGCCTTCTGATGGGGCCTTTAATTCTTACTAGGATTTTATTATTAATGGGCTTTCATGAAATTTATAGAACTGTTGGTAAGCCAGTGTTTAATGAGTGCATCTGTGTCTCATGTCAGTTGGTAAAAACAAAACAAACTCATGCTGCTTCCCTCTTTTTTTGTTGTAGCAAACCTTCCCCAGTGATGTCCACTCCAGTGAAGAAATTTTGAAGGTAGGTGCTCTTAAATAATCAGTCTCTGTGGTTGCTTATATTTTGCATGCATTAAACTAGCGTGTGGGGAAAGAATGTCATTCTGTTTCTGTTCTGTCAGTGGATGTTGTAGTCACTAAAAGTGGTGTATTTTGGGATATGCCGTGGAGAAGTAAAGATAAAAGCTTCAGATACAGGTGGAGTTGGAAGACCAATAATGGTCTTCCTATCAGTATGTAAGTGTAATGCAGTGTGGTGCAGTTCAAGAGCAAGACTGACAAGTCACCTGAAACAGCCAGAGCTGCTCCTTTGTCGAGTCAGGGGGTTGCCATTATTGAGTGTGTTTCCTCCAAAGGGGCTGGACATGCTGCCTGCTGTCCATACTGCCAGCCCCAGCAGCATGGCCCTGAACAGGAGCACGCACCTGCATCCGTCCCACCTGCCTGCGCAGGGCACTGCTGCTGCACTGTTTCTTCTTCACTGTAATTATAGTCCATTCGTGCAAAGCTAAGGCAGCTCTGATGCAAAACCGTCTCCGTAACTTTGTGTTAGAGTCGGCTCTGTGAGCAGTGTGCAGGCTTCCAGTAGCTGGCTCTGAGTACATGTCACCCATTCACTGTGCAGGGTGTGAAAATGCACTGGGACCTTTAATAAAGGTCTTCAGTAAAAAACACTTTAATAAAGTAAGAAATGGCTGGTCGTTCTGATACTGAGAAGACAGTTCCTTGATGTCAAATGCTGTTCTGAGACACGGGAGTCCTAACAGGTGTTTGGTTTCTGTGATTCGCTTCCCTCACTGTTGCTTCAGGTTGCTTCAGATCCTGATGCCTTTATTGCTCTCGAGAAGCTGTTCTTGAGGCAGTGTTGTAGCTGAAAGGTAGTTGTGCACAGGTGCTCACTAGCTGCTGTGCACTGGTTGGTATTGCAGCACAAGTACTCCTCCTGGAAATACTGCATCATTTTGTGTTTCACAAGACATCCTGTCTTCTTGCCTTGTGTGCAACGCATAACACTATTTTTGTAGCAACCACAGGGAAGCACTGACAAATGCATGAAGAGGTGTAGTGCAGTATATTGAGGAGTTTATAATCTACTGAAAGATTGGAGAGCTAGTCAGTGAAGCGAGCAATGAGCTGAACAGTGGGAGGGGAGAAAAGAGAAGGCAAGGGTGGTAACAGTGCCATCAAATAGTCACTCAGGTTAGTTGTAGGCTGCTTCCAAGTTTTGCACAGAAACCCCTGCAGATTGCTCTAATCCCTTCTTATAGAGCCAAAGGTAGCAATGTGGTTTCATTCCCTATGTATCTTTGCATTTCATGTTGTTCCTAATAGATAAGGAAACTAGGGACACTCCTAAACTTTCATATTTGTGCCTTGTTGAAAAAACGGCACTTGTAAATTATGGCACAGTAGACTTTCACGCTTCAGTCTATTTCATGCCAAAAGTACAAAGATGCACTTTGTACCGACACGTTTCTCATAATTTTTTTTTTTAAGCCCCTGAGCAAACTGCGTGTGGTGCATGCTCATCATGAGATGTGTTCCGCACGAACATAATTCCTAACTTTCATTCACCTGTTAGTGATGGTGGGTGAGAGTGAGGGCAGGGGAACAGGGCAGGAGAATTCCTGAAGACATAGCACATCGGGCAGTCTCTTTCTTTGGTTTGAAACTACGTCCCAGAGCTCTGCGTCAAAGATGTCTTGGTCAGTCGGAGCAAAAGCCAATAGTCTAGGCAGAATAGCGTGGGGAACGGCTGGCAGTCAGCACTCTCTGGCTGACGTCCTCACATTATGTGAAAACCCTTTTGGAGTGTTGTTGCTGTAAGGGGTTATAAGAACTTCTGTAACAGGAAAGTCCTGTGCTTTGAGGAACCCCAGAACTACTCATACAGGTTTTATTTACTTTTCCCTTTATTAACTGTGATAGCTGTAAGACTGAGGCCTAATCCTGCAAATACAATATGTACTTAACTCTCTACGAGCTTCACTAAGATTGCTCTTACTTGGGCAATGGGAGTATGCTTGCAGAAGAGGAGCAAGTCCTCTCCATGGTCTGGCTGCTGTGATCAAAGGAGGGTTTCTTGCTGTGGTACCAGCTCAGCTTTACAATCGGGTCAATAAGGACTTTATGGGAAGATCTGTATGAACCTCTTAAGCTTAAAAGCTCACCTGTGTGTATCAGCGAAAAATACTGTAAGCCGCTTCTCTCAATCTCTTTCCAGGAAATGACCCACTCATGGCCACCTCCCCTGACAGCTATTCATACGCCTAGTACAGCAGAGCCTTCCAAATTTCCATTCCCAACAAAGGTAAAACACCCTCTTTTTGCCAGGGTTTTTGATAAATTAGAGGAACTCTTTCCGGCTCTTGCATGTGTTTTCATCTGATTTTGTCCCTCTTTCATAGATAAAGGCTGTTAGGAGATATTATCTTTAGAAGTCAGATAAATTAAAGCACAATGGATCTTGAGTTGTATAACAGCTGCTTGCAATGTATCATTTTACTGAGAATTAGATCAGATTGTGCTTCTGAGTAATTGGTTTTGAGTGGGCTATATGGTAGTGTAACTGTCTTTCCTCTTTTTTATTTTTTTAAGCAAGATTTGTATTTTTAGAGTTGAAAGACGTTTGAGCCAGAGGGGGATGAATGAATTAATATTTCAATGACTTACACATTTGTTACAATTGTGGGCTTGAAATGTGACTGCTTTTCCGAAACATTTTAAGCATCTCATCTCTGTTGCCGCATAAAAACCATTTCATCTTTATTGCCAACAAAAATACTTGCTGACTGTGTTAAACAGAAGTGTTTGGCAGCTCTTATAATTTTTTTTTTAATATTTCTTCAAAAATGCACATACCACTGATGTGCTAGGAACCCATTTTTGGTGGCAGTAGCACGTATCACTTCTCTGTCCATCTTAAGCTATGTCAGGCCAGCTTAGACTATTGGACACTTCAAAGTCATACTTTGACAAGTTAGTCAAAGTATTTATTACAGTACGTAACCAATATGCTGCTATTAAGAGAGAGCTGATTTATTTTATTCTTAATTTGCACTTTGTCCTTTCTTTCTAAGAATCACAGCATGTTGGATCTGTAGCACAGAATCAGAGTAAGTAGAAATCCAAAGAAAACGCACTTAATGTGTGTATTGACAGATAGTTGTGTGTTGTGTGCTATACGTTGAAGTGAACATCAAATGTTTACATTGATTAAGGAATTTAATTCAACGTTGAACAGTGATGAATTTAGAAAATGCTTAAGAAATTGCATACACTCATTACCTAGAAACTAAGACAGCAGTTCAACAGAGAGCAAGCAGTATTTCGTTAGGAAACCCTGTTTGGAGTGATGAATAATCTTAATGGCAAACAATTGCATTCTGGAAGAAGGTGACTTTCTAATCTGATGCTCAGAGACCATAGGTTAAAATACCTACTTTAGTGTGAGGCAAATAAAAGCAACTGATTCATTTTTGATTTACAGAACAGTATGAAGCACCTTCAAAAACATTGCCTATTTCTCAGCCGAGAACATCGTAAGTAACCAGACTCAGTTCCCATCTCTACTGTGCAGTTATTTAAATGACTCTGGAATGAATTACAGTTTGGCTTACTTGATGATTCTGAAGATTAAGGCTTTACCAGTCTGATTTTTCTCAGAAAATTTCAATGCAGGGAATTTTCACCAACAGAAACATTACTGTTTCATGATTATAATGACTGTGTTAAAAACAAAACAAAGCTGAAGAAAAGAAACCCAACCATTAATGTACCTGATTTAAGGTTTTTTTCTCTTCTAATATTATTTAATATTATGTAGCTGTGGCTACATAATATCTTGTCACACTTAGTGCTATTCAAACTACTAATAATTTATTAAACTGACATAAACGATAAGGGATACAAAATGAATCTGATCTGTTCTGCATATAATTTTGAAGCTTGTGGGGGCTCGTAAAGCTACAGCTACCAAAACTGTGAAAACTAGGGGTGAAATTTTAAAGCAATTGTATGATAGAACTTTCTGCAATTGTGCAAGGAAAAGTTTTCTAAAAAGTGTTGTCTTAATTCTGTTTTCATTTTTAAAAGCAAACAAACAGGCAAAAACTTAAATGTTGACTTTCTAAAAACCTCTATTTATATTCTAAGAATGTTAGCCTGTTGCAAAGTGGGGTGAAGATGAAGTTTCTAGAGCTTTTTTAAATAGTATTTTAAATATATTTCTACTTTTCTTTATCTAGTTATTCTTTTTCCTATCATGTTACGTTTTCTTTCAGAAGAAAGCTTCTTAGAATTTGAGTCTCAGTCTAAGATGTTTATGCGTAATCACTGCAAAAGCTTTACAAGGCTAGGAAGGAGTGCCAACTAATAAATGAATCGGTCCAATAGAAAATTTTAAGTTGGTGGATAAAATAACTTGGTACTGTCCTTGTAGGTTAATAATTAATTAGGTTAATAATTATCTATTAATTAGGTTAATTACAGAAATTGCTTGAAGGTAGTTTTGTGTGGGCTGACATTAGTCTTTCAGGATTAACCTGGCCAAATTGGCAGCATTGATAGCCCTGAGTAACAAATAGAAATCTTTCCATGTCTGGAAAGCTAAGGCGTCCCTGGGCAAGGCAATTGCTGAACCATTAAATGCTTATCAGTCCATGTGATATATAAAGATCTCATGTTCCATGGAAGGCTGCAAACTACAGACCACAAAGCTTACTCCATTTGTTTTCCTTTTCCTTATCGTGAACAATTTAATTAAAAAACCCCCAAACTGGGCTAGTCACAACTAAGAGGAAGAGCATCTCTCCATCTTGTTTGAGATTGTAGAATTTTGCATTCAATCTCTGTAAGATCTGTAAAACAACCCTTTTTATACTGTTCCAGCATCATGCAGAGGAGCCCGCCCTCACTGGGAGCAATCAGCTACTCCCTTAATCCATTCTTTATTTTACTCCTCCTTCTTCCACCCCAGCTTGCTCCTCCTGAACAATTTCTGGCAATTTTCACTGCAGTATTAAAAATACTAGTTTCAACTGCAGCAGGCTCTGCCTTCCTCCTCAGCTACCCTACAACCATCATCTTTATTTCAACTGTTCTCAGCTGCTTGTAAAAATCCCCCTAGAACTGTAGGCAGTTTTCCAGGTGGCAGAGAGAGAAGAGGCTTTCACTGTAAACAAGAATCTGAAAATACTCCTTTCTTAGCCCAAAGGTCCAGAATTGTAAATATGGCATGGTACATAGCTCTGTCCTTAGCCAACATCCCCTCTCTGCTCGGCGTCCTTCTGGGTACTTCAGAGCCAGCACTCATCTGCCCAGGGACATGCATACCCACAATCGACGACGGCAGTTGAAGCAGGAGGAACAGGGTGGTTTAGGTTTACGTCCCAAATGGAATTAAGCAAGATTTGCCCAAGAACTTCCTCTACATCTTTCCCTCGAACTCATGCGTCCCTTCTTTTTTGTTTTGTTTTTGGTTTCATTTGCACAACAGGGCTTGTTTTCTTTGCTGTTTAACGCACACGTGACTGTCTGAAAATTCAGCTGCCTAGAGTAGCTTGCATTACAAAGTGTAGCTGGCTGAAAACAAACAGCGTTTGTGCTGGTTAATTAGAAGTTGAAATCCCAGTGCCTCTGTGTGCCCAAATTAAGCATTCAGCTTTACAGAGCATGCAAGGGTTTCCCAGATGGCTTTCATTCTTGAATAGAGCCCCGAAGTTAGCACCTGGCTACACTGGAATGGAAGCAGCCCTTCTTTTAAGAGGGGAGATGCCAAGCTCATTCTTGGTGATGCATCTTTAACCTGGCTGGCAGAGAGGGACCAGCCTGTGCTTTCAGTGGGGTTGTTTGGCAAGTGATGTTAATTTTAGTGCTGCTTCTCGCTAAAAGAGCTCTTTTTAAATAGCTTTACAGGGAGATTGATGGTGTGTATATAAGCTGCAAATGAACAGGTCCTGCGAATGAAAACTCGGCATCTATTAACTCCTGAGCTAATTAAAGCATTAAAATTATTAAAGCAGATTTATTTTCTTTAACTAGGCTATTTAACAATTTGTTGAAACCTTGTTTTGGGGAAACTGGTTTTGTCTATCCTTGTAGAAGTATGACTCATTTAAAGTTTTAGTGTTCTTCCTTCCTTGAACCTAAATTGAACTTAAGTAGTTGCGATGTTCTTTTATGCTGAAGATCTAGATAGAGTTTCCTTGCATTATTCTCTTAACCTCTAAAAGAAATGCATCTGTAATCCACAATTCTTAAGGCAAAACAAAAAATGAAAACATTTTCAGAACTTTTTAGCATCCCTGGAAGTTTGTTCATTATCACCTTTGAAGGATTACTTTCCCTAATGGGTTGGGGGGAAAAAAAAAACAACAATTCATTGAGATGCCAACAGACATTTGCCAAACTGCCCAGAAGTGTGGAGAGTGGCTGTATTGTTGCTACCCTTCCTTTTTTCCTATTTATGCCTCAGTGGACTAGCGGTGAGCTTCAGCTCTAGCCCACGTGCGAAGTTGGCACAGGCAGGATTGCTGCAGACTGCATGCCATTTGCCTTCTGTAGGAAATTCGGGGGCCTCATTTTCCAAGGTGGTGTCTCATAGTGATTCCTGTCCCTCTAAAGAAGAGGGAAGAGGTGACTTCCACTGAGAAGGTGTGTGAGGAACTGAGGCAGTGGAGGCTGGGAGATGGAGGAGGATAGTCACAGGGGAATGGCAAAGGCAAAATGCCTGAACAAAGAAAGCGCGTAGGTCATCATGAGTGTAATCAGACAGCGCCTTTGTGGCACTGAGAGCCTCTTCTGCATCAGAGAGAGGTACTTGGGGACTGTGGGTCAGTACCTTTGCAGGAGGTGTCACCTATGCAGGAGGGGTTGGCTCCGTACTGGTAGACAAGGAGACCTTTGGGGTTTCTTCATGCTGTCCTGCTCCATGGGCAAGAGTAGATTCGTCCCTTCTGGTTTGTGGAATTATTTGTTTTGAGATCGTGCCAGCTTCAACTGTAAACACGGTCCTATTCCAATGAAAGTATCTCCATGCATGTCAACTGCTTTGGTATGAGTGTAAAAGAATTTATCTAGGTAGTGGGGATAGTACTTAAATAAGGGAATCACTTTTTTATTCAAAGTTTTTACTTCTCTTTTGTCATGGAATCATAAAAGCAAACTGCTCAGGGTCATTAGAGGTGACCCACAGGGCCATAAATCTTTTTCGCTTTGTTCGTAATTTGAAATGAAGGCTTAAAAGAGTGTGAAGGTTTCTGTAGTTTTCCTTCTCCTAACAAGCACCAGGAACACTCTCTCCCCACTTTTCCAAGGTGATGTGGTTCGCTGGGGATCTTTCATATTTGTTTTCATGCTATAAAATGTGTTGTCATGAAGGGTTGGAGGCTTATTTTTCTTATTTCTCACAGAGAGCCCTTAGATTGAAATGAGGCTGAAATAAGCAGAGTTTTGACCTGATTGATTAGAACCCCTGTCTCGGTTCCTAAGCGTTTTATCCAGTTTTTGGACACTTGTGTAACTCTCTGGGTTGAGGAGTCAGTCTCCAGCTAGTTTCAAGATTTGAACCACCGTACACTTGAATAACAAGAGTTTTGCCTGTCTGCTTTCCGACTCCTTTTGGGGGTGCCTGCATGATTGCCAAAGTGGGGGATAACAGTTTGGGAGAACTTTGGGTCCCTCCCCACAAATCCTTCCCTTCCAGCCTTTTAAGGACCTCGGTAATGCATTGAAATTGCCAGCAGTAGTTAGCACCTGCAGGTAGAGGACTAAATTAGGCTTTTTGGAAACATTTGCGGGCAGCCTGCTCTCTACTCTAGCAATAGTAAAAAAGAGTTTGTGCCTCCCAACTCGTAAACCACTTTGAGTATCTGAACTGCTCAATGTTATGGTTACTGCTGAGATGTGCACAAGTGTGAAGTTCATTGTGTAGAGAAGAAATAGGAGAAAGGCTTGACCTTGGCATTTACTTATGTATGTGCGATAGGAAACTTCAGCAGCAAAAAGAGAACTCCTGTGACAGAAGAAATATTCACAGGCCCTCAGAGTGTGAACACGCACAGTTTCTGGTGCAAAGACGATGCTTTCTGCCCCTTGGGGAGCCAGTGGAGGCTAATAGCGTGCTAATTTCTTGCTGTACAAGGAGCAGATAGATTTCTTCCACGCCACCTTGCGGTCTTAGTGCCTAGGTAACTTTTCTTCTCTGTGTTAGTGTGCTAGGTAACCGTTGTTGAGGAGCACTGCCCTCGTAGAACTTTGTCTCAGTTGCCTGTAGATGGCAGCCGATGACACTGACCTCCAATTGCGCAGCTCCTGAGATCGACTGGAAAGCATAGTAAAACGTTGAGGTTGTGTGTTGTCGTTTTATCATTCATTCGGGTAGTGAGAGGGTTTAGCAGATTGAGCATGCCAAATGTTCAAAAAGGATGTGGGAGGTTGGTTTGTTTTGGCAAGTGCAAACCAAGTCTTTTTCAGTGTCTGCTGCTTGAAAATGTGTCTGCCTTGGCTGATATTTATCTTCTGGTTGTCTTTCAGAATGCTCCAGGACGACCTGCAGCTCAGTGATAGTGAAGAGAGTGGTGACGACCAAGTCAGTTTTAGATGTTTTATACACTAGGCACACAGACATCCCTTTAAATCACCACAACTTGTTGCGTTGCTCCGAGTTCCTTACGCTAACCTTTCCTCCCCCTCTCCTCTTTGTTTTTGTGAACAAAACAGGTTGTTGAAAAGCCACCTTCTTCACTTGCTCCTCCAAGGTACAGGTTTGTTCCCAAACTACTAGCTAGACCAAATAAGGAGGAAAACCAAAACTACTTTTTGTATATGGGGTAGATAGGTAAGGGTTCCTGGTTTCTCTTGTAGACACAGGCTTTTGTTTCTAGCTGCCTGAAGCTGCTTTTGAAAATTGGCTTGTGGGGGGTTTTACAGAAAGCTCCAATTGGAACTGAGTAATCCAGTCATGCTGGATTTTGCCTGTGAGCCATAATTTTATTTCCCCAGCTGTTCTCTTTTTTTTCTCCTCTTCCCGTCCACCACTGTGTATGTAGATCACGCTGGAGCTAATGGGATTTTCAGTTGTAGTAGTGATGGATGTGAATCCAGTTTTAGTTTGGAAGGAGGCCCAAAACAGCCAAGTGAGTGAAGAACAGGAAACGGTTAAGTAGACTCATTGAGGCTGTTTCAGCTCCCTGATAAGGCAGCTGATTGTAAGCAGCTCCTGCCATGTATTGTTAGTCAGAAGCAATATTCAAGGTAGACTCAACAGCCACATGCCAGCATTAGAGGAAGAAAGGTGGAGAAGCCCAGAATTTTTCCTACAGGAGAGCACTGACAGACATTTTTGGCTTGATATCTGTATTCTTCAAGCACAGGGTAATGGTCGACAAAGTCAGACATGCAGAAGGGCATGCCGATTCTTGGCATGATTTCTGCGTCTCTGCAAGCTCTTGAAATAGAGTGTTCTCTTGATATCAGTCTGGATCAGCAAGGAGCTTGCCTCCAAGTAATACAAGCGTGTTGATGCTGATATGGGAAACAGTTTTCAAAGTAAAAAAAATAAAAAAAAACCCAACATTTTGATTTTGTAAGCCCATTTCAAAGCAAAAAGAAGCTGTGCATCAAAGTCGTGGCTCTCCCTCACTTCTATTCATTCCCATTGTCAGTGCTGGAGGAAAACACTTTTGAGTAGGGGAGGGTGTTGAAAAAAAGCCGCTGCTTGACATGGCTGTTAACGAAACAGTTACAGCACCTTGACCAAGTAACACAGATGAAGTGAAAAGGTGAAGGGGAGAATACAAAAAAGAGAAACCATCCTGGAATGTGTGTTTCCATCTTGTTAGCCTTTATTGGAAGTTTTTCTTTTGAGGGTTGGGGCTGTCAGAAAAGCACTTGTCAGTTTCAGTTGTTTTTTAAACTTTGGTTGGCTAAATGCTGCTTCATAGTGTAGCAGTGATGTCCTGCTTATGTATTTGTCTGACTGGGTTGGAGTTGAAGGTTTTATTATTTCCAGAGGTTTTTTATTCCGGTGCTTTATCTTTTGGGTATGGCAATGTATTCCTTTGGCCTTCTCCCATCTCCGCTCACTGCCAAAACATGGGGTTTCAGTTTTACTTTTGAATCTTGCCGTGTCAATATAATAAGTAACCTTCGCCCATGCTGCTTTCTAATGTTAGCTCATGGTGGTCTAGCAGTGCCCTACAGTCCCAGCCCAAGAGTGTGGCATCAGCACATTCCAGCAGCTCGGAGTCAGGGAGCACCAGTGACTCTGACAGCTCTTCAGACTCGGAGACCACCTCAGAGAGCACCTCCAGTGACAGTGAAGCAAACGACCCTGCGAGAGCGTCAGCGCCTGAGGTGAATATTAAAATAAAATGTAGAGGCTGCTTAATACAGCCTCTTGCTTCAGACTCTCTGCTGCCTGAATGCAGTCAGGACAGGAGACCTGAAATAACGTCATCATTCATGTGTCCCCTTGACATCTTTGCTTCATCATCAGACTTTTTTGCCCTTTGCTTCCCTTCTAGAGTTTGTCAATTAAATAATCCTTAGTAACAGCGTAATTAGACTTTTACGTGCCTAACCTTGAAGTGTTCCCCCTTCTACTTTGGCATCGTTGTCTAGCACTCCTGGAGGAATTAGTGTCATCGCTGGGGAGACACAAGTAAGGCACAGATGAGAAGCACGGCTTGTCTGGGATGTTTGGGGTGCACCTCTGCCCATGCAGGTTTTCTGAGTGCTGAGGCTGTGGGCTGGTTGAGGGTGAGACCAATTTCCTGATATGTGAAGAAGAGCCGCTGCCTCCCTGCAGCTCCTGTGTGTGAATGACAGATTCAGCTTCTCCCAGATCGCAGCTGAAGTGATCAGACCTGCAGGAAGGGCTGGAATATGCTTAGACTTCCTACTGTTTAATTTGCCTCAGATAGTGCTTCACTGGCATTTCTGAGGCTTTTATTGGGAAAAGCAGACAAACAGAACTTGGTGCCGTAAAGTTTCATAATGGAGACCGTGCATTTTTTAAAAATCTGCTGGAGAAGTGCTCATGTCCCATGGTTTCAAACAGTTCCTCCAGCTTGCCGAACATTCTCAGGCCAGTGGGAACTGCATGGTTATATCTTATGAACCACAGCTGGTGTAAATTAAGTTGCTGACGGTTTTGAGGTACTTTCACAAAGCCCAGAAACCTTGTAATTTATTTCTCCTCCCTCCCCTAGCCCTAGCTTTCCTTTCTTTTGCTTTAGAAGCACATGAAAGGGAGAATTTTATGTGCAGAAAACAAGTTTTGAGAAGGCATAGCTTTTCTTCTCATATCTAATACACTTCACCTTCCAGCAGTTCAGTTACGGAGTTTGCCTTCTGCAATGCGGTTGTCTTTGGAAGGAAACAGATATTATACTTCTACTCTTTTACCCAATCCTGCCTGCTTTGTTTTGAAAATACTGGATTGCAAGATCCTTCTCGCTCTAGTGAAATCCTAGCTATTTGCCATTGACCATCTTATCCTTTTTTATTCAGCAAACTGTTCATCCATGGTGCTCAAGGAGCAAATTATTGCACATGGCCCATTTGTTTATAGTCAGTTCTTCACATGCAAAAGCACAGACTTTAAGACCTATAGGCAATAGTTCCTCCTTTCTTTTTTTTTTTTTTTTTTGAAGTCTCTTACTATTCTTTGTGTTTGGAAAACCTAAGGAAAGCCCGTATGATGGTGTAGATCACAAACAAGGTAACCAATGGTAGAAGGTGCTAGAAAAGGATCAGAGTATGCCACTGTCTGCTAGCTACCTACATTATGAACTGAAGTTTGCTAAGTATTTTAACTGAAGCTTGCTAAGTATTTTGGCCACGTTTGTATAGTGTTTAAATTAAAAAAATGCTCTTTGGTGGCTAATGAGTTAAAATTCTAATGAAAACAAAGCTGATTTGTGTTGTCTGAAAACTATAATGGAATTTGTGGTTTAATTTTTCTTACAACCCCAAGGTAAAACCAAACTGGTTTTTAAACCAGGTTTCTAGATTGACTCTCTGAAACACAGTTGAAGACATGTTTTGTTTATCCACATGTTCTACAGTGAGTTGAGTCTGGATAGAGAAGAAAATTGTGGTAGAAGGGATTCATTAGTCTTGGAAAACCTTTCAGGCTTTCTCTTTTTGGGGAAGAGTTGTGGGACTTCTGAGAAGGGAGAGTTGTGACTGGGGAGAATCGGTAAGGGCAGGAGTGTAACTGTGCCATGATGGTGCCCAAATAATGAGCTACACATTTAAGTGATGCTGACCCATACGTGGTGTTTTCAGAACAGGCCCCAGAGAATAATGCTCCTGCTTTGCAGTTTCTGTTGTCTTTTTTTAGGGTTAGTTGGGTTTGCTTTTCATAGAATCATAGAATGGCTTAGGTTGGAAGGGACCTTGAAGATCATCTAGTTCCAATCCACCTGCCATAGGCAGGGACACCTCCCACTAGACCAGGTTGCTCAAAGCCCCATCCACCCTGGCCTTGAACACCTCCAGGGATGGAGCTTCCACGACTTATCTGGGCAACCTGTTCAAGTGCCTTCCACCCTCAAAGTGAAAACTTTATTCCTAATATCTAATCTAAATCTAACTTCTTCCAGTTTAAAGCCATTCCCCTTCATCCTATCGCTACATGCCCTCCTAAAAAGTTCCTCCCCGTCTTTCTTGTAGGCCCCCTTTAGATACTGAAAGGCTGCTATAAGGTCTCCCCAGAGCTTTCTTTTCTCCAGGCTGAACAACCTCACCTCTCTCAGCCTGTCTTCATAGGAGAGGTGCTCCAGCCCTCTGATCATCTCTCTGCTCTTTTTCTCGTAATTTGTCAGACTACTGTTAGGTTAAGCAGGGCTCGTAGCGACCACATTACGTTATCTGACCGTGTGTCCTGGTTTGAGATAGAACAAAACTAATGTTCCTTTTCAATAATTTTCCTTTTCAGTTTAGTCTGGTCTAACTGAATGCACTCTCTGAAATTAATGGTATGTTTTTCAGACAGTGTCTGCTTCTGGCAATCAAAAAGTCTGATGCTTATAGTTAGTACCAAGGAATAGTATGCCGAGAGGCTTTTGCTTATACTTATCTCTGTATCAACCAGGGTTAGCTAACTTTGTTATGTACCGAGTTGGAAGCAGAAGAGCGGGCAGGAGCGGACAGGACAGATGACCCAAAACTGACCAGCGGGGTATTCCATCCCATCTGCCTCATGCTCATTATAAAGCTGAGGGAGCAAGGGCTCAAGTTCCCTTTTCTTCAGTGGCTGGAGTCGGAGGAGGACTCTGTCTGTTCTGCCTTTGATCCTGATCTGTGTGTTCCTGCACCCAGTTCCTGTCTGCTGCTGAGTCCAGTCTGGGATTTCCCCAGTGCTGGCTGGTGACGTGATTGTCATCCTGGGAGCTCGATATTGGGTTTATATATATTTGTATATATTTCATTATTTTCTTATTAATATTATTATATTTTCTTTTTATTGTTAATATTTCATTAAAGCTGGTTTAGGGTTTTTTTTCAAGCCGTAAGTCTTTCTCCCTTATCCTCTCTCCTTTCTCTCTTCTGGGAAGGGAGAGGGGTTAATAGAAAACATCTGTCATTCATTTAGTGGCCAGCCCAGCCCTAAACTGTGACTCCAGAGGCCTTCAGACCTTGGTCATTGCTCATGCCTTGCTTGACCCAGAGGGAAGCAAGTGTTAAGTTGTGTAGGCAGAGGACTCAGAAGAGGCTGGACTTGATGCGGTAGCCATACAATTTCTTATGGTAAATGGTTTTCTTTTGGTTAAACCACAGGAGCCTGACAGCCTACCTGTCAAACTTCAATGAGATGTGATAGCTGGCACAGCCCCTTGTCCGTTTTGCTGTGTGCAAATAACTTTCCAAAAGCATTGTGAGGACAGCACCTAAACCGTTTTTACAATTGCTGCTTTTTTTAGACGTTGTCTGATTGTGCAACAATGTTGGTTAGTGGCAAACCAAAATGAAGCTTTCATGTAGACTACTCTCTTACTGGATGACAGGTAGGGCTAGCAGAGAACCAGGAGTGCTGTGCAACATATTTGATCCTGTGCAAAAACGAGGTCTGTGTTCCTGAAGTAAGTGTTCATGTGCACATACTAGAGCATCCTCACTGTCTCACGGTCTTTCACTTTCACGCCTTTTTTAACAATAAGGAGGAAATTTTACTGGGTTCTGATAAGCAGTGCTAGGATGGAAATAGCCCATAAAGGCATCAGTGTTGCATCCTTCTTTTCTCTTTTTGTCTGCAGCCTGACCCACCAACTTCTAATAAGTGGCAGCTCAACAACTGGCTGACCAAGGTGAACCCACCAGCAGTGCCAAGTCTCAGCGAAATCGCCCATGGGGATGGATGTGAGGAGGGCCAGGAGCAGGGCGATGGCATCAGCAGCAATTCTTCCCACCAGCACGCTGAGCCAAGGGAGCCTCATCACAAAAGCTCCGGCCGAGCAGCCAGGGCTCCTCAGGACACTCATCTGCCAACCAAACACAACTGCCAGAAGTCTCCTGTGCGCACCGAGGAGCCCTCGCTCAGGCAGACTTGTCTTCCTCAAAAGAGGAAGGTGAGGGGTGGAGGGGGAGGTGGGTTTGTACAAGGGCCAAGGTGGTGTTTGAAAAACCCGTGCGGAGAGTTCATTTCTGCTTCATAGGTTGGGAGTGCACCCATTATGCTCCTCCTATAAAGGTGCTATCAAACTTCTAAAGGGAATGCGTACCAAAACTTTCCACAGATGTTTCTTGTTGATCACAAATCCCCTGCTGAGCAAATGAAAAGCCTTGTAAGCTGTCTAACAAATGCTTTGGTGGTTTAAAACATTTTTTTCTGTGTTTTCTTGAAATACTAATTTTCTCAGACACCAAAACCTCAGCCCTCCTATGTCAGAGAGGACCTTTGGGCAGCAGGCTGTGTCACAGCATGCAGCTGGCCAGCCTGCTGGGAGCATTTGTGGGTTTCTCTGCTTTCAGCCCAAGCAGAGCTTTGTAGGGCTGCAGTTCCCCCTCCCCCTGCAACTCCTTGAAAAGCAGCATAGTATCTGAAGCACCTTCCAGACTGTGGAGTCATCTGTGCTACCCATTGAGTGTCTGTTGTGGGAGAGCACCTTGCCTGCAGTTTGTGGGGGTGCCCACAGGGACAATTGACCCAGGCCACCCTGGTCTGTGGTTTTTGGTTTTGTCCATGTATGCACCTTCTGCTGCCTTTAGTCACGCAACCACAGTCTGAGTAGCGTAGTCTTTTCCTGTGTGGAATTATTTATTTCCATGAAACAGTTGTGAAGGCTTGCTTATGCAAAGAGGACTGAATTCTGCAGATGTAAACTGTGTTATTACTAGGGGTGATGGCAGCAGCCCCGTGCCTTTTACTTTTCCATAAATGCAGACTTTTGACTGAACCAGGTTCACTGATAGTAACAACCATCACTAAACCCTGCTTTGGATCTCAGCACTTGGATAAATATGTAGAAAATGTCTTTGGTTTTCCTGGAGCTGCTGTGGTGCTAGCAGCAATGCTAATGCTTAAAAGATGCGTGTATCCACTAAGGAGATTTGTAGAGTCCTTCAGCTATAATAGTTGCTTTCCCCTGAATTCCAAGACAGACCTTTATTTAACTGCGATGGTAGCAGCTCATGAGTGTTTTTGAAAGCTAACTGCCAAAGGGGACTGTGGATATACTTCCAGCCAGCTGGTTCAGCTGCACAGAGAGTTGGCTGCAGGTGTTAAGGTGAATGGGTATTCACTGTGGACGTTTCAGTGCCTGTGTAACTTTTTGGTCCTCCTCACAGAGCAGGTGGCTTAGCATGTGTGGGTGAATTACCTTGGTTCCCACGTGGGTTTCCTTTAGTCTTGTCATTTTCTGAGCTTCCCATAGTTGTGGGGAAGAGCAGGAAAATGGTGAAGAAACTTGAGAGACCCCGGCAGTCCCCCTCCTGCAGAGCAGCAAGAGAAAGGTGAACAGGCAGTAAATCTGTTGCTGCTTCTGTTGTCTCAAAGAGCCAAGAGAGGAGCTATTTGATACTAGACGTGTCTTCCCTTGCAGCCTGAGTATCTGATTGCAGGAAAACCCTCCTAAGAGACTCAACATCTGTATTATATCAGCATGCATCAGTGTCCTTGGAGGCTCAGGCTTCATCACAGCCAGTTTGGTCAGGTGCAGCTGTCAGACATCTTTTGCGGCACTGTGGAGCTCAACCTGGGAAACAGTTTAAGGACGTGATCTAGGTGCTTGAGGCTTGCCCTGAGCACGCTGCCAGAGGTAGACTCTGTGCTGAGCATAACCCACTGAGCACCACCACAGTGACGTAAACCTGGATGTACTCGAGAGAGAGAGAGACAGAAAGTCCTGCAATGCTTTTGGCTGCCACCAGGCGCACTATGGGTAACGCTGACTTATCAGTGTAGTTTCTTTTACATTTTCTTGGCTTGTAGCAAATTATTCTGAAGTTTTTGATTCAGGTAAGCAGATGAGGATGCTTTGTATTGTTAAGATCTATCGAGTGCAATTTAAAAGTATTATTTATTACCTCTCTGCCTTAATGGTTCCTGTTCTTCTGGTATCAGACTCTTGTTGTAGAAACCAAAAGCCCCTGTGCATCTTGGAAATCTGAGTGATCGAACTCTCCTGTGAATGCAGTTTTTTCCTTCCCTTTGATAAGGCCTATCACAAAACACAATTGCTTGCAGTTCATGACTTTGCCAGGAGGAATCTGAATACATTTCTGTACAATTCATACTGAGTAGGAGAAAAAAAAAAACACAACCATCCAGAACAGATGAAATGCTATTTTTCAGCAATGGATGTGCCTTAATTTTGATTACTGTTGGCAACAAGAGGTTTTGCGTTTCCATCCCTGCAACTACAAAATAATTAATCTGTCCAAGCAAAAGTAGATAATATCATTTTAGGATACTTGTCAGTGAGCCTGAAATCTATATCCGCTGTGCTCTGGGTTTCCACTTTGTCAGTTCCAGTATCTTATATTTTCTTTTTTTTTTTAACCAGAATCAGTCAAACTTAGATGTGTTCGTCTGTACTTTACCTGCACATTCAAAACCTGAGTGATTTTCTTTTTTTTTTCTTTTTTTTTTTTTTCCTTTCTTCCTGTTAGAGGGAAGTGGAGAAGGAGATTGATAGGAAGAAAATGAAATCAGAAAAAGAAACAAAACCATTGCAGTCTTCAGCTAACAAAGACTCCCATAAATTGAAGTGAGTATACAGTGGTGGGATGGCAAAAAGATGCATAAAGCTGAGTCTTTCTCAAAAAGGTTAAGGCGAGGAACTGTATCTCCTGTGCTTATGCTTGTGAGTTTGCTTATAACTTAATGTGTCTTCTGAAACTTAATCTGCTGCAGATTTGTCTTTACATCCTGGAACCAAACATGTGGCTATGGGAATATAATTTATTCACCTTTTTATTTGTTGCAGATGTGAAGGTTGGGTGTCACTTATCTATCTTCCTCTGTCTTCTTAACGCTGAGGATTATGGTTCTAATCATTCAAGCATAAGCTGATGTTTCAGTGGCTTGTTGTCTTCCCATACTTGGTTTACAGTGCTGCAAAAGCGTTGAATGTTGTTGCATTTGCCTTGATTTCCAACAGTTGAGATGGGAATGAAGACTTTACTATTTTAAACATGAACTTGTCCATCCTGCAGCTTATGTTGCTGCGTGCTCTGATCCATGTATTACGCATAGCTCAAAAAATCTGTTTATGCTGCAAGAAGTTTAGTTGCCAGTTATGCCCATACTGCTTTTCCTTCTAAGCTGGTAGGCAACCATTTGCACTGCTGTCTTTCAGACCAGATGCAGGAAACAAATCAGTGCAAAAGAATTTTACATTGCTTGAGTTACAAACAGTGTGGTAGACTGCCTGCCTGCGGGATGCAGGAGTCATTTTCCCTTCTGCAAACTACCATGGTGGTAATCTGTCAGCAGATGATTGCCCTAGATGATCTGGGAGGTGGCAGCTGTTCTGTGGGGAGTAGCATGTGCTTGTTCTGCATGATAGTTTAGGGGTTTCAGGGGATGGCAAGAGGTTGAAGATGGTTGAAGATGTCTCTGGTTGAAGATGTCCCTGCCGGGGGGAGAGGGGGAAAGTGTCGACTAGATGACCTTTAAAGGTCCCTTTCAACCCAAACTATTCTGTGATTCTAGGTGAGTAAGACTTAAGAGTTCAAGCATCAGTTATTTCTGCTTTCATGAGAAATGGAATTAGCCTTAAAATGGTTTTAAAAAGGGAGTTGGACTAAATGATCCTTAAAAGTCCTTTCCGACCCAACCCATTCTATGATACTACGAACTTCTTTTTCTTTGCCCATGTCTTCCTCATTCTGGGTTCTGCTGTCATACTTATTTTGGGGAAGTTTGTGCTCTCACTGCATGAGAAGCAGCAGAAAGCTTTTTGTCAGATTCGTGGTACTTCACATGCATTTAAAGCTCTTAGCCTTTGTAAGGTGAGAAGATGAGGTGAACGCGTTTTGCACACAGAGAAACCGAGGTGCAGACAAGTTGAGTTGCTTGATCAGATTCTTGCCGCAAACAGGTGAAATAGCTGAAAGTGTAGCCCTGAAGTCATGACTCTCGTTCCCATGACTGAGCAGAGAGAGTTCTGGCAGCCTCTTGGGAAAGGATATTCTGCTAAGTGTAACTGAATGTCCATAAATTTCGACTTGGTGATTGTTGCTGTTTTCTTAATTGGACAGGTTCTGATGAAAGAAAAAAGTCATGTGTCAATGCTGATACTGTCTGCTCCCTCAGCTGCTTTTGCTGTCACCAGTGACAGGCTTTGAATTGTACTTATCGGCTGGCTGCTGGTGCACACGGTGTCTGTGCTAGGTGGGACCTGTCTTCTCCCAGCTTGACAACACAGAGGTGGATGTGATGGACATTGCAGAACTCTGGTTTCTTCCCTTGCTGCCGTGTGAGGCTGCTAAACTGGGATGCTTCAGAAGCACATAGGTGTGCAGCTCCCCCTTTCTCTAACTAAACCAACATGATGCAGAGCCAATAAGCTTTTTGCAGTGACTGGCCCAAATTTGTATATGGGTGAAACGCACAAAGCCCAATCCAGAAAACAGAGTTGTATGTATAGGTGAGTAAGGGTAGGGAGCATTTCCCTTTTCCACCAAAATCATCTCGTTGTCTTTGTCTTTTTTGTATGTGACCTAATGGACACACAGCCAGCATGCCTTTTGAATCATGAAACTGTGGAATTTCAGATGGCCTTCATGGCCAGGAATTTCTCATTTATTCAGCATAGCATTTGCAGTGCTTCTGGTACGTCTCCTGAAACTTAACCCATAATTTGCATACCAGTGTACTGCCAGCATTTTGGCTAGCTCTTTGCTAGAGCTAATGCTTCTAGGAGCATGTCTTCAAATGGGCAGTGTCCCTGAGAGGGGAGGCTCATGCATCAGTCACGGGGCACTGCGATCAATTCCTGCTTGCTTGTTGCTTGAATTGGAGGTATTGGATTGGTATGTAGCGTTGAGGTTTGTGTCCTGACAATACGACTAAACTGCTTTTCTGCAGAGAAAACATTGACGTGCTCTTAAAGCACTGAGACTTTGGGGCTAACATTTAGTTGTATGAAGGGATACAGAAGGGCTTTAATTCTGGGGTTCACTCCTCCCTTTTGCTCAGTGAAAATGAGCACCCCTTTTAGCCGTGTTCTGGCTTGCAGAGTGGGAAGGATAAGGATGCGTTTTTGGGGAGAGAGCTGTACCAAGGTAGGGAAGCTGGGGAGCATGTGTGCAGTGAGTAGGGACTGTACCATGGGAAAAGTGGGTTGTGGAAGGCCGGAGAGGACTGTCCTGTGCACAGCAGAATGAAGCAAGATGTGCAATGTCATGCTTCGGTCTTCTCACTGGGTTTAACTTAATTTCCTGCTCTTCTGATGTTGCAATCCATGAGTTGGGATCCACTGTTCGGTGTTTTCCTCGAAACTTTGAGAAGCTGGATAAAAACGATGTAAGTGAGCAGTAGAGAAACAAGGTTTAGAGCTATCTGGTGCTGCTTAAAGCTGCCAGAGTTCCCTGGTAATCCTAACTCCGGATGATCACAAAACTGATATGCCACCGTGTTATTAAATGTGATAGCCTCTGCCATTATAAAGCACAGCATTTTAAGTCTCTCTCACTTGAATCCTCTCAACTTTATAAGTGTTGTGTGGGTGAGCTGGCAAGTCTTAAAGGAACAACTCAGTTAAACTCGGTCAAAGCATATACAGGATCAAGTGTCAGGGTGAGTATTTCTGACCATAGAAGATATCTTCTAGCATAATGGGGAGAGAGAGTCAGTGCTGCAATTCATTTGCCTTGTTGTGTGATTTGTCCCAGGGATTTTAGTTGCTGTTATTACCCCTCTCCCATTTTCAGTGAAAAGAGGCTGTGTTGGAGGGATGCCTTTTTTGCAACATCCTGATATTCTGGTTGCAAGTCTTTACTCCAAGGACAAATCTTACTCCTACTTGAAAAGAAACTTTCTTGTGTGGTGTTGGCAGCTGAGGATGTGGTATCTAATGCACAATGAAATCCCTGAAGTTTCATTTTGCTTTTGTTTGATTCTTTATGTTAACAAGTCCTCTTATACTTCCAGAGAAATTTAAACAGAATTGGTACATGAAGTAGTTTTTTTTTAAAAAACTTAGTTACGTTATATGTACACCATATTCATCCCAATTGCTGAATTCGCTTCCCATCTCCAGAGCACCAAAAGCTTTACTTGAAAACCAGAAGAGAGATCTCCTGCTACCGCCACCTCTGCCACCCATGTCTCCTGCACATCCTCCACCAAAGTCAACCAAGATGGCCCAGAAGAGACCCAGAAGTGAGACTGGTGAGCTGCCTGCCATGGATAACACTGCCAGGAACAAGAGCGACCACAAGGATCCTTTGTTCTCCAAGCACAAGAAAGTGGAGAGAAATCACGCTGAATTGCCAAAGGGCATCGAAGTAGGTATCCATTATAACTGGTGGGATGTTTCCTGCGACTCATGAGTGCTGTGTGATTGTCTTTAGAAATGTGCTCTGAGGATATTAAAAAGGAAGGAAGATAAATGAGCCATCAAAGAAAGCTCTTGGAAGCAATTTTGCTCCTTTAATGGCTGTCTGGGACCATATGTTGCTAGCCCGAAAGCCTGCATTGTAACTTCTCTGCTGACTTTCCATCAGCTGTTTTCATTTCACCAGTGAACAATAGTGTAAAGGGATGACCGTGTAAAAACCCAAGGCAAGAGAAGCATGTTTATGGTAGTAACCGTTTCTGACTGTAGGCGACTGCAAGTACAATATTGGCGTAAAAATAAGTGTGTTTACAGAAAGGAGTGGATTGCTTCAAAGTAAGAAACAATCAACCCGTGGTTTTGGCTGCAGCTTGGATATAAGGTTTTGTGGCTTGCTTACAAAATTATTAATGATCCTTGCAGCTGGATCTTTGCATTTTTTTATTAGAAAATTCAATTCTATTCCTGTTTTCCTGTGGCTGGGGGTGTGTGGTCTAGTCTGTTGTTGTGTGTGTTAGGCCAGATTCTGCACGCTGTATTAGCTGGCTTCTAACTGCTTGCTTTTTCCTGATAATGGAGTTAGTAACAGAGAATCAACAGTTGCTGTGTGGTTAAGCTGGAATAAGTGTGAATGGATATTACCCATTCCTGCCTTGGCTAGTGGCCATGAAAAATGTGGTCAGTCGGTCAAACTCAGTCAGTCGCCGAGGAGATCAGCTCCAGTGAAGGTCAGGCCTCACTGGGGAAGGGGATGGCGGCGGATCGGGCTGGCAAAGGGCTCTTCTGAGGGCTCTTGTAGCCGGGAAAAGCGGCTGGCGCGTGCTGGTGCCGGAGCCGGCAGCTCGGGGGCGGGCTGCTGACGCGGCAGGGGCGGAGCCAGCGTCACCCGCGGCAGTTCTAAACGGGCTGCTCAGGAGCGCAGCGGCCACGCGGGCAGCTGGTGGGCGTCACCCCGGGCGTCACCGAGGTGAGAGTGGGCAAACAGGGCGCAGCTCTTCTGACGGTAAGTTACTAAAAAACTCTTTACCCGGCCAGAACGTCATGGTAAGAACTCGGCAGAAAACCATGGCTTTCCTGAGCTCTACACCGAGCAGCTCTGAGGTGGCCACCCAGACAGAGCTAGCGTGGCAACATGCTGCCACCCAGGGGTCGGGCTGTAGGGAGTGCCCTTCTCTTGCGCCGGTGTTGAATAGTGGCGGTGAGCAGGCCTGTGGGCGGTGTGCCCAAGTAGAGGAACTCCTTCAGCTAGTGATGGAGCTCCGTGAGGAGGTAAGCCGCTTAAGAAGTCTAAGGGAAAGTGAACAGGAGATAGATAACTGGAGTCACACTCTGTCTTCCCTGAGAGAAGCACCCCAGGGAGACCGAGCTCCGCATACAATGAACCCCACACCCTCTAGCATTGTGTCTGAATGTGGAGATTCAGAAGACAGGGGCCAGTGGCAACAAGTCCCCACTCGTCGTGGCAGGCGTGCCTCCCAGGTTACCCCCACGCCATCCCAGGTGCTGTTACAGAACAGATACGATGTTCTTGAAAGGGAAGAGGAGGATGGCAATAACTGTGGCTTGCCAAACATTGAGTTGCCACTGAAGCCAAGACAGATTACACCTCATATAACGACATCATCATTTAGGAAAGAAAGACGGGTCCTTGTAGTAGGGGACTCGATTCTGAAGGGAGTGGATGGTCCCATATGTAGACCGGACCCAATCTGTAGGGAGGTCTGCTGTCTTCCTGGGGCCAGAGTTAAGGCTATCCGGAGGAAACTCCCTAGCCTAGTCAGGCCTACTGACTACTACCCTTTATTGATCTTTCAGTTAGGTAATGATGAAATTCTAGGAAGGAGCCTGAGGGCGATGAAGAGAGACTTCAGGGCCCTGGGACGGCTAGTTAGGGGATCAGGAGCACAAGTAGTGTTTGCTTCTATCCCAACAATTGCACAGATGGATGGGAAGATTAACAGGAAATATCAGCTGATCAATGCCTGGCTCAGAGACTGGTGTCGTCGGCAGGATTTTGGGTTCTTTGATCATGGGCTGCTTTTCAGGACACCAGGCCTTCTGGCAGCAGACGGAAAAAGCCTGTCTCAGAGGGGGAAAAGGGTCTTAGGGCAGGAGTTGGCGGGGCTCGTTGACAGGGCTTTAAACTAGGTTTGAAGGGGGATGGGGATAGATCCAAGGTTGCTAGCAAAAAGCCTGAAAGTGGGGTGCTGGCACTAGACTTGGAAAAGACAGGGGGCGTAACCGGGCTCCTTAGGAAGATGTCTGGGGATGGCAGAACTTCAGCTCCCTCCAGTAAAAAGGAGAAAGGACCAATAGCCCAGCTGAAGTGCTTATACACTAATGCACGTAGCATGGGCAACAAACAGGAGGAGCTGGAAGCCATTGTACACCAGGGTAATTACGATGTAGTTGCCATCACAGAAACATGGTGGGATGACTCGCATAGCTATAGTGCTGCCATGGATGGCTATAGACTCTTCAGGAAGGATAGGCAAGCGAGGAGAGGCGGGGGGGTGGCCCTGTATGTCAGGGAGTGTTATGAATGTCTTGAACTAAATGATGGTGATAATGAGATTGAGTGTTTATGGGTAAGGATCAGAGGGAAGGCTAACAAGGCAGATATTGTAGTAGGAGTCTGTTATAGACCGCCCAACCAGGATGAGGAGGCTGATGAAATATTCTATAAACGGCTGGGAGAAGTCTCAAGACCGCGAGCTCTAGTCCTCGTGGGAGACTTCAATTTGCCGGACATCTGCTGGGAATACGATACAGCAGGGAGGGAACAGTCTAGAAAGTTCCTGGAAGGTACTGGGGATAACTTCTTAACACAACTAGTGAAAGAGCCAACTAGGGAAGGTGCCCTGCTGGATCTGTTGTTTGTAAACAGGGAAGGTCTTGTGGGGGATGTGATGGTCGGAGGCCGTCTTGGCAACAGTGACCATGAAATGATAGAGTTCTCAATTCTGGGAGAAGCAAGGAAGGGGGTCAGCAGAACTGCCACCTTGGACTTCCGGAAAGCAGACTTTGGGCTCTTCAGGAGCCTGGTTGACAAAGTCCCCTGGGAGGCAGTCCTCCAGGGCAAAGGAGCCCAGGAAGCCTGGATGTCTTTCAAGACGGAAGTCCTAAAGGCGCAGGAGCAGGCTGTCCCCGTGTGCCGTAAGACAAGCCGTCGGGGAAAAAGACCGGCCTGGCTAAGCAGGGAGCTAGTGTTGCAGCTTAGGGAAAAAAAGAGGATATACGGCCTTTGGAAGGAAGGGCAGGCCACCCAGGAGGATTACAAAGAGGTAGTAAAGCGATGTAGGGAAAAAATCAGAAGGGCCAAAGCTCAGCTAGAGCTAAACCTGGCTTCTGTTGTCAAGGACAACAAAAAAAGTTTCTATAAATATATTAGCGATAAAAAGAGGACCAAGGATAATATCTGTCCTCTAGTAGATGGGGCTGGTAACGTAGTAACCAAGGATGAGGAAAAGGCTGAGGTACTTAATGCCGTCTTTGCCTCAGTCTTCAGCAGTAGGACCAGTTGTTCCTTGAATTCCCCGACCCCTGAGCTAGAATACAGGGATGGGGAGCAGAGTGAAGCCCCTGTAGTCCAAAGGGAAATGGTGAGGGACCTGCTTCAGCACCTGGAGGTGCACAAATCTATGGGGCCGGATGGGATCCATCCAAGGGTGCTGAGGGAGCTGGCGGAAGTGCTCACCGGCCCACTGTGCATCATTTATGAACAGTCCTGGATAACCGGGGAGGTCCCAGCTGACTGGAGGTTGGCAAATGTGACGCCCATCCATAAGAAGGGCCGGAAGGAGGATCCAGGGAACTACAGGCCAGTCAGTCTGACATCGGTGCCTGGGAAGGTCATGGAGCAGATCATCCTCAGTGCCATCACACGGCACATGCAAGAGAACAGGGTGATCAGGCCCAGTCAGCATGGCTTTGTGAAAGGCAGGTCATGCCTGTCAAACCTGATCTCCTTCTATGACAAGGTGACCCACTTGGTGGACGAGGGAAAAGCTGTGGATGTTATCTACCTGGATTTTTGCAATGCTTTTGACACCGTTTCCCATAGCATTCTCCTGGAGAAACTGGCTGCTCATGGCCTGGACAGGTATACTCTTCGCTGGGTAAAAAACTGGCTGGATGGCCGTGTCCAGAGAGTGGTGGTAAATGGAGTTAAATCCAGTTGGTGTCCAGTGACGAGTGGTGTCCCCCAGGGATCGGTGCTGGGGCCCGTTCTCTTTAATATCTTTATCAACGATCTGGATGAGGGGATCGAATGCACCCTGAGTAAGTTCGCAGACGACACTAAACTGGGGGGGCGTGTTGATCTGCTTGAGGGTAGATTGGCTCTGCAGAGGGATCTGGACAGGCTGGACAGATGGGCTGAGGCCAATGGTATGAGGTTCAACAAGGCCAAGTGTCGGGTTCTGCACTTGGGTCACAACAACCCCATGCAGCGCTACAGACTGGGGGCGGAGTGGCTCGAAAGCTGCCTGGCAGAAAAGGACCTGGGGGTGTTGGTGGACAGCCGGCTGAGCATGAGCCAGCAGTGTGCCCAGGCAGCCAAGAAGGCCAACACCATCCTGGCCTGCATCAGGAATAGTGTGGTGAGCCGGAGTAGGGAAGTAATCCTCCCCCTGTACTCGGCACTGGTGAGGCCTCACCTCGAGTACTGTGTTCAGTTTTGGGCCCCTCACTACAAGAAGGACATTGAGGTGTTGGAGCGTGTCCAGAGAAGGGCTACAAAGCTGGTGAAGGGTCTGGAGGACAAACCTTATGAGGAACGACTGAGGGATCTGGGGTTGTTTAGCCTGGAGAAGAGGAGGCTGAGGGGAGACCTTATCACCCTCTACAACTACCTGAAAGGAGGTTTTAGAGAGATGGGAGCTGACCTCTTCTCCCTGGCGACAAGTGATAGGACAAGAGGAAATGGGTTCAAGTTATGTCAGGGCAGGTTTAGATTGGATATTAGGAAGCATTTTTTCACTGAAAGGGTTATTAAACATTGGAATAAGCTGCCCAAAGAGGTGGTGGATTCACCATCCCTGGAGGTGTTTACGAAAAGGGTAGATGAGGTGCTTAGGGACATGGTTTAGGAGTGGTGGTGTTTTCATCAGGGTAGGTTAATGGTTGGACTTGATGATCTTAAAGGTCCCTTCCAACCTCACTGATTCTATGATTCTATGCTGTCTTAGCCATTGTGCAAGCAAACCTGTGACTTAATTTCTCAATGCTTGGGAAAAGTTTGAGTGGTATTAAGCCTTACTAGCAGTCAGGTAAGAAGCCAAGTTTCTATTTCTGTTATTGGATGGGGTGCTGGGGAAGAAGGTAAGAAGATGGTGAGAACCTGGAGAGTAAACTGTGCCTGGGACAACTAAATCTTTTCTCTTGAAATTTAGGAAAGCCAGGCTTTGGAATTGATTTAGATGTACCTCTCTAACCAGCTTTATCTCTGCTCTGTTTTTCAGGGATCTGTAGGGGATGTCACAAATCCTTTCCCAGTGCCTTCTTTGCCGAATGGTACCTCCAAGTCAAGGAGACCTCAACTCAACTTTGAAGAGTAAGTTGTTGTTTTACACCCCTTGTCTGTACTTTCTGAAGACACCAGGCAAGCCTGGCCCTGCAGCCGCCCTGGCTTCTGCTTCCTAATGAGCCCTTCTTTTGGGAGGAAAGAGAGAGGAAGAGATGTCTGAGACCTGCCCTGTACTGTCTTCTCATGCCTGGGACTTACTCCACCCCCCACAAAGCAAAGGTCTCATTACAACAGTTCTTGGCTTGAGGGAAGCTACTCTGGAAATTAGGTACTTTTTAACTCTGAGAGGTGTCTCATGCCTGCCAACAAGTGATGGGTTTTGATTTATGTGTTTCTTGGCAAGCGGCAAATTCCTCTGTGACAAGGTGCTGGGCAGGCAGCTGACTTTATCTTGAGAGGGCATGACTCACTCGTTAGTGTACAGGTGGCTGTGTGCCATTTGCACGGTGAATAGATTATCCCAGTGCACAGAAATGTGTGTCATGATTGAGACCCAAGACCTGTAGAAGCCTTGGTGACCGTATGTCTTGTAAGCAAATAGCTCGAATGCAAGCTCTCTTGGTCCAAGATGACAGTGTGGTACTGCAGAGTTTACTGTATGTTTCAATCAGAATGTGTTTGTGGTATTGTACTTGAGGAACGGCAGGAGATCACACAAGATCTGTCAAGAAGTAAACTTGGCCTCATAGTAACCTAACTTCTGGTGGATTTTTATTTCAAAATGTAAGTTTTCAATGTCATTCTAACATACATTTTTTAAAGAAATCAATTAATTTTATCTGTGCGTTCAGCTGCTGCGTATTTCTGAACAGGCAGACAACATTCATTTAGTGATTATCATAATTGTAAGGTGTGTTTGATAAGACTGTAACAGGCTTACCAAAACACGATGTTTGGACTCATAGCATCCTATAGATCTGAAGGTAAAATTGATAATTATCCCCCCCTTTTTCTCTGCTTTCTGTTTTTCCACTCTCTGTCCCCAATTCAGACAGCATCCGACAGAATACTACATAGAAGAGGCCAAGAGGCTGAAGCACAAAGCTGATGCAATGGTAAGTCCTGGCCCTGTGCTAAAATGTTAACCATCTCTTGCATTCGGACCAAATACCTGTGTGCATGTGAATAAGATTCGCTCGCTAACATTACTTCCATACTCGGAGTACGTTCAAGTTATATGTGGGGAGGCTGTCTTTATTTGCCAAATGTTCAGACATTTCCCTCTGTTGTGAAGACATCTAGGGAATATGCCTGGAGAACGGGATTTGGAATTGACATCGCCTGAGGTTAGCAGGCCTGTTTGCTTTGCAGAGCTATCACGAAGTCCTCGGAAAATACAAGGAACAGTTAGTTTTAAGACAGTTTACTCTGAAACATCAGGATCCTGACAGTAATTGTGTTGCTGGCGAACAAGACTTGGAAGTGCCCTTTGTGGAATGGGACTGACTTTCTCCACTGTGTGCAGTTTAACAGTGTGTAGGAATGAGCGCTTTTTTTTATTGCTAATTATGGCTCAGTCAGATAATGTACATTTGCTAATTGTCGTTTACTTGTGAAAACGAAGTGGGGGAATACTGCAGAGGAAAAGCCTCATCTGCCTCTCATGAGGCAGGCCTCCAAGACCAGAAAATAATATCCAAGAAAAGTGAAGATGGTGAATTACTGGAGGAAAACATTGAGCAAGAGGAAGAGATACAAATAGCCAGAGCACACAAAGCTGATGACTGGGCCCACATTAGGGCTACTGCTGAGAACCCTTTAATTATCTCCTGGAGGCCCGACTTGCATCTTTTTCTTTCTTGAAATCCTGCCTAACTAGGGAGAAAAAAGGAAATCAGGTACACTTGAGAGAAGTAGTTTTTGTCTTAGTCTAAAAATGAGAATTTTCTTCCCAATAGACCGACAAGACTGGAAGGGCCTTTCAGTACCTAGATGCTGCCCTCTCCTTCATTGAATATGGGATTGCCTTGGAATCAGATGCATCAGCACCAAAATCAGCTCACAGCCTATTCAGCGGCACCATAGATCTCATCAAGTAAGCGGTTTTCAAAGTGCGATGGTTAGGCTGCGTGTTTGGAGGGGAAGGGTTAGTTGCATTGCTTGTTTGCAACTGTGGCCAGTTTGGATTCCCACCATGGAGCAGAGTTCAGGTTGCTGTACAAGCACGAGAAAGACCATCCGGAGGCATCAGAGGCAAATCCTTTGAAGTGCTTCAGCATTGCTTATCAGAAGAAGTAGGCACCGTGTCCTCCTCAGCATTTGAGCCTTGCAGCTGAGGTACACCAGAGGATGCTGGCTATGACAATCAAGGCCATGAAGGAGTTTTTGCTTCATACAGGTCTGAAGTTGCTTTTGCATGTGAGCTCAGTAGTATTTAAATTTAAAAAAAGCAAAGCAAAGATATAGCATGTGGAAGAACAGTTTGTGTCCCAAAGGTCTTGTAGCTTGATTGAAGGCAGACTTTGCTGGTTTCTCCCATGTGTCTTTCTACTAGTACACTTTATTGAGGTTTCTTTTAGCAACCTTCCCCATTTAGTTTCACAGCCATTGTAGATGCACGTAGATAATATGACGTATACAAGCAGCACAACCCAAGCAACCATGTATTGGGTAGAAAAGAGGCAGGTATCGGTTATTCATACCGAAATTACAGGTTATATGAGTGTTTTTGAGAGCTGATTTGACTTCTTGCCTTAGAGCTGAAACAGCTGTCGGGTTTTTTTTTTTGTGGTAGACTTCAAACTTTTTAAATTACATTGTTTGCTTTGTGGTCTTGATGGACTGTATTTCCAAGATGCTGTTGTTGCTTTATTTTCATAAAGGAGACTTGCTTGTTTGTTGTTAGCCAAAAGAAACATTTCGACTAAGATGTCTGTCTTGTCCAGAAACAATTGAATTCATATTTCACCTTCAGTAGTAGGGGCACCTCTTCTGGGTCCCAGGCCTGTAAGTTAGCGTGTAATCACTGTAAGAGGAGAGTGGGTCGCATAAGGGGTCACATCTGTTCGTGCTGCGTGGAAAACAACGCATTCTGAGACAGTACTCTGCTCAAGATCATACAAAGCACTCAGTGCCAGGACTTAAGAAGTCAAGGCAGGTTTAGGTTTCATGACTTTTGGACTGATGTTAGAGATAACGGCATGCGCTGTTTTTTCATAAACAGCAGGACTTCAGAGCACTGATGGCTGACAAGATTCTGTTTTTTTTGTTTCCTTAGATTCATCATGACATTGAAATCCTTTACGGACTCCTCAGCATCTTCACATGAAAAAATCTTTGCCGTGTTTTGGTTTGTAACTGTTTTTCTCTGCCTTCCTATTCTGTGTTTAGACTCGATAGAGTGAAAGACCCATTACTTTCAGGGGCAAAGGAATGAGTTAAATGGGAATCAGAGTTCCACAAGGGAAAAAACCCACAGAATAAAAACCAGAATGAACTGGAACATCTCTAAAGTGCGCCACGTTATCACAAGGGACCACATGTGGAAGGCACAGGCTCTAAAATTTGATCTGCTGGTAACCTGAGAGCACACAAAGGCTTTCACCTAAGGTGAAAGAATGCAATTTGGCTGCCCATGTTTGAGCCATGTAACTGAAGCTGTCACTGAACATAGCTGAGGCACTTCTGGACAGGGGTTTAACGGGCCTGTTGCACCTATAAGAGGTCGGGCACCTGTTTGAATATAACACCAGACATGGCCCGCCCTTGTTTTGTTTTGTGTTGTTTTTTCGCCTTGTGATTTTTTCACAGGGTCCTTTTTTAAGATGAGCAGGAGGAGGAGAAATTCTGAGCTTTCTTGACTTTGCAGTACGGCTGATGTGTGCCTGCCTCTGTCCCACAAGGCTGATGACTGCTGAGCAGGCAGCAGCGAGCATGAACACTGACGCTTGGGTGTGTTTCTGTTCACAGCATGCGCTGCCAGTCCATTCTGCACATGGCAATGTTTCGTTACAAAAAAGACACTGCAATCAAGTATTCCAGGATCCTGAAGGACCACTTTAAGGTAGGGCACAGATATTACCAATCTGCCAGCTGGATGGCTGCGGTAGTTACTGATGTTGGCCGAATAGCCCAAAACTAACAAGAGTTCTGTTCCTTGCTGCAGAGTTCTTCCAGAGTAACACAAGCACCTTCTCCATGTTTTGCAAGGTAAGATTTAAAAATACATATGTTGTAATGCGTCTGTAAGGGTGTGAGTGAAAACAGTAGCCGGAATATTTGAGTTGTTAACTGCATTTGAGAGCGCCTCACCTCTCGCTCTTTCTTGCCACCTGAAATCACACTGTTAGGGGGCATGAGTATTTTTCTTCTCTCTCTCTCCTGTCTTTTCTCGTTGGAAAGGGGTTGTTTTTGTGTTATGAGGTCCAGAGTTACAGCATATCAAGAAGAGCAGTTCTCCACCAGATAAGCAGATCAGAGCAAGGAAGGTATCGTCACTATGCTGTTTCAAAGCCCCTGTTGTCATCTTTTTTCTGTTAGAGATCCCCTGAGACTTAATGGGATAGCATCCCCATCTCCCTGGCCACTGTCCAGTATGATTATGCCTTTGTCCTGGGGTAGCATAACTTTGAGGTGATACTTCAATATTTGTCTCTTTAGCTTAGTCACCAATTAAGAAAAAGAAACTAATTTTCTAATTTATGAGTTATTGAGCGTTTTGTCCTTTCTATGTATCTACAGCAGCGTTGCTGTGTCTGTGGCAGCAAAAGTAAAGGGCAAGCTGTCACATAACTGTTTCACCTGATGCCCTGCAGACTGGGCCTGTGTTTTTACGACAATGAGTAAGAAAGAGTTTTTCTGTGTGCTGTGGTAATTGCATTTGGCAGATAGCTACCTGGTTCCACGTCTGTCCCTTTTAAACTCTGCAGCTGAGAGAGGGTTGTTTGGTCTTTAATATCAATGCTGAAATTCCAGTTATTTTTCTGCTGCCTTGCACAATATAGTTTATTGGGAAGTAAATGGTCTCCCAAGAGCAGTGGTGGAAGCCCTTTCATACCAGGTACTAAAAGTTAAGTTGGTAGAAGTGGTGGGGGTGAAGTGATGTGACGAAGCCAGCCTGTGTCTGGAAGGCGGGCAGCTGACTGCATGTAGCTTCCCTACATCTATAAATAAGTGTGGGTAGGCGCACCTGGCTGCTTTGACTAGCTGTCAGAAAGCTCCAGCCTCTATAAGTGGTGAGCTTCAGCATGCCTGAAATGGAAGTCGTTAGAAAGAAAACACTCAGATAATCTGGTGAAGGCTTCCACAAATAGGTGTAGATTTTGGAAGGTATGGATGGCCCTTTCTGATGTCTGGTTCTGCATTTTCTTTTGTCAAGAGGAGTCCTTAGAGTTGCAAATCACTTCAAAAAACTTGGCCTTGCACTTGAAGGACAATTACTTGTTATGTTGCTGAACACATCTCAGTTTTCAATCCTCCGCTCCATACTGTGGGCCTGGATGATAGCGGATAGCTCCTGGCATAAGATAGTCTTGTGGCAAGGCTTTTAACTCTGAAGTTAAATGTTCACGATGGTGTTTCTTTCTCCTGCAGAAGCACAGGCATGCCTTCTGCTCTTTCTCCAATGTCCTCTCCTGCCGGTTCTGTGAGTTCTCAGCCGGGATCGAATGCTAGCAACTGCAGTGGCAACAGCATTGGCTCTTCAATCACTGTCCCCTATAATATCCCAAGCATCACCTCTTCCTATGTCAACATCACTTCCTGTATCCTCTATGCGTATGATATTTGGGAACAGGCTGATGCACTGGCCAGGAAGAATAAGGGTAAGTTTTTGCCTTCTGGCTTTTCTGTCTTGTGTGTTGTGGTTATGTGTATGTTCTCGCTTAAATCCTAACACTCAACGGAGCAAACACCATACCTAAAGATCAAAGCATTAAATATGTTGAAATAGACAGCTATGGCATATTGGCAGGTTATTGGCAGAGATACTTGGTGGTGATATATTGAGGAGTGTTCCAATTAAAAGATTGTCTTGGCATCCTCAAACGTCTAAGAGCTAAGGGATGAGCGTATCAAATGCAGGAAACCAGCCAACTTGCTTCATGGTAACACAAGAAGCGTAAGGGGTTTTTTGCTGTTTGTTTTTCCCTTTGGGGCGCAGAGCTTTTCTGAGTCGGTTCACTTTCTATAAAAACAGCTTTTTGGCCTGTAGCATTGTGTTTTAGTTTGTTTGTCAAACTTCCAGGTATTTTTGTCTTGAAAACGGTGAAACTGGCTTCTCTAACAGAGGATCTGAGCAGCACTTGAATTGGAGTCCTTGCTGGGCACGTGACCAGTATTTGCCGGTAGCATTTCCTAAAATTGCTGCTACTTTTTTTATTTTACAGTTTTGTTAATAAAAAAGTTGTATTGTCCTGTGGTACAAGCAGTGGTGAGTAAGCAAAAGCCCTAGAGTGGGTGCAGTTCTATAACCTGCCATCCCACGTGGCATTTGCAGTGTCATTTTTCATCAAACACAAAGTTTTGTGAGCTACTGTGGGCAAAGGGACGTATTGCCACGGTCTGTTGGCAAACTTGCAAAAGAAAGTAACCATGATGCGCCTGGCTGAATTGTTGGAAGGCTGTAAAAGTACTCATGCTAATGAGGCAGTTGCTGAAATTCAAAAGGCTTTGCAAGTCACCTTTGAATAAAGTAGCTCCAGTTGTTGGCTGTCTTCTGAGCAAATCTGTGCTCGCAGCAGCAATTCATGTGTAGTATTTTGGATTATGTCCTCAAAAGGCTGATAAAAGACTGTCACACAGAAGGCTCAGTGGATACTGCTGGTAAGCCAGAGGAATGAGTCATGGAGGAAGACCTGTAGGGGGGACAGCCTGAGCACAATCTTTCATCAATCAAGAGTAAATTCAAAACCTGCTCTGTGTTGCAGTAAATACTCTCAAGGGAGTGGATCTGTGCAGGAGAAGAGTAAATACTCCTGTAGGCTTTGCATTTGCTGTCACTGTTCAGGACGGTGGAGGAGTTCCAGTTCTGATATTTGTTGATATTTGGTGTAATGTACAGGTTCTAAGAGGTACAGAGAGTGAGTACCTAAACCTATTGAAAAGGCCACATCCTTGATTCTTTTATGCAATTCATAGGGCTTAAGAAGAAGAAGAAAGAGCAGTGGCCTTCAGCTATCAAGTTCCCTTAAATGGAGAAGTTAGTGGAAAGCAGTTAGTTATAACTGATGTCCAAGGCACTTGTGCTGAGGTGCTTTCTGGCGGGTCCAAAACTAGGTGCTTCCAGTGCAGGACCCAGCTCCTCACTTCAGAGCAGTGCGTAATTCAGATCATGAGGCTGTAACACGTTGCCTTCTGGCCTCTGATGTTCCACAGCAATGACGAGCAGAGGTTGCATGTGTGCATGTAAAGTCACTCTCCTTTCACGTGGTGCTGTGGTCACAGATCAGATTAACTTCTGTTTGCTCAGGCAGGGAGTTTGGACTCCTCGTCTCTGCTTGCAGCTCTTCTGTTCCCCATGAAGGGAATGGATACCCGTTTTGTAAACAAAAGAAGGAAAATCAGGGGAAATGCGTTTTCTGCTTCTGAATTGGAAAGTGTTAGAAGGAAAGCGTTGTCTTCTCTGCTTCTGAAGAGTTCCTTGCACAGCCAAGCAGAAATTTTCAGCCTCCAGGTTCAATCTTTGTGTGTAAAAAAAGTAGAGCTGAGAATGGCCAGGTTCTCAAAAGGTATCTGGCAAGACGATTGAGGCTGGAGGGACTGGGGTGAGCCCGTGTTGCTGGAAGGCAGGTCACGCAGCAATGTCTTGGAAAGGTGTGATAATTTCCTGTAACTCACTGTCACCTGCCGAGATGATTGCCAGCACAGAGCAGGGCATTTAGCCTGCCAGCACCTCCCGGCAGGTTCAGATATGCTGCAAGATCCATTTTCTGCCTGTGCCGGAGGAGGAGCACGGTGCCTGAATTTGGTGGCAGGATAGGACTCTGTTAAATCTGCCTGATGTGCCCAGCTGTAAGCAACTCAAATCGGAGCTGTATAGCCTGCCAAGCTATCCAAATTTTTAAACCTGCTCAATTGAGAAATCATGATGCCTTCGACGTTTGAGGATGGATGAAGGAGAGGGACCAGTCCAACGACAGCTGTGTGTGCTTCTGGGCATTGCTCAGAAAGCCACTCGAATTTGGCCTGTTTAAAATCTGGGGGAAGCACACAGCACATGTGTGAACACCCAAACTTTTGCCCACCTACGATGGAGTCTCGACGTCCCTTTAAACCCAGCGGTTGGGGAGGCAGTTCAGTGTATGCAGGTGTGTGTGAGTACGTTTTCCTCTCATGTGCCCTGCCTCGTGTGCTTGGTATGCTTCCCAGCCTTCTAATGTTGCTGAGCTCTTTGCATTAATGCGTTTAATGGGACTTGCCGGCTGACAGTGTGCTGCTGTTGTCGCTCCTTGCTGCCCCCTTGCCTGTCAGACATGCCTGTTACGTGAAACCAACCACATGTTTTCTCTCTCCCTACCCTTTTTCCAGAGTTTTTTGCTGAACTCGGCACAGCGACGTGCGCTCTGGCACTGAACAGTAGCATGACTGAACTGGTACGCTACACTAGGCAGGGTTTACAGTGGCTGAGACTGGAAACAAATACGCCTTAACTGGTGCTCCAGGTGGTTAAGTACCTTGAACTTTTTTGCACTTTTGAAGCCTCAGAAACAGTCTGACTTGTTGAATCGTTGGATACAAAGCACCTGCAAGGGAAAATAAGTTAAGGTGGAATGGATCTGGTTACACTGGAAAAACTTTGAATGGTGTTTGTAGGGTAGCGCTTTGCTGCCTTGAAAAAGAAGAGATGGAGGAAAGCCTCGATGTTGATGGCACCTTCCTTTAAAACGACAAAGTGCAATAAATTGTCTGAATGGCTCGATGTATTGATGGTCTATAAACATTTCTATTACGGATAACCAGCAGGACAATAATCACACATGAAGAAGTGCTGACAAGAAGGAAATCTGCCTCCAGACGTTATTACGCAACATCCCACAGTCCACAACAGTTGTGTGCCCAGAAGACATGTCAGAGAAGTGTTTTTGCAAGCACGGATGCAATCTTTGGTGTCTTTGTTCCTCAGATGGCAAGTAGCAACCTCATCAGCACCGAACAGCATTATGTTACAGTAAAAACAGCAAATTGGTCTGCCTTGCCAGCTTTCCAACCTAACCCTCTTGCATTTGTCAACCAGCTGCTGTCCTGAGAATTGGGGGAAGCCACTGCCTTCAGCGCTGCAAGTTCACTTTTTAAGTCATTGCTGCTCTGGTCCTCCTCCTTGCCACACACTCGTGCACACACATGCCCTTAGCACTCGAACTATGTTACTTAGGGTCTTGCTTGGTTTAAGGCTTGTAAGCCAAACACAGCTGGGGTGCCAAAATGACCAGGTATGGTTGGAAACAGCTCTACCCCTCTTCTGTGGTGGAGGGACATTGCTCACACTGAGGACTCCTTGTCCGGTTGCTTATTGTCGCTTCAATGGGTGGGGGTGGACAGCTGTACTGGGTCACCGTGGTTGCTTGGACATCGTTCTGAGTCTGAGAGGTTACATGGGGAGGAATCGCTTCTGTTTACGTGGCTGAATGTGGAACATAAGACAAATGTTGCGTTTGGATATTTGCCTGCAACCATTGCTGGTCTCGGTGAATATCTAAGAGCAGGATTTGGTACCAAAGTAGGGCATCCTTCATGTGGGAGATAACTCACTTGCTCTTTCTCAACCAAACTACAGCATGGGCCCAGCAACTTAGAAATCTGTCAAGGGAACACGAAAGGGAATAATTAGCTGTTTGCAAGCATTTTTTCCTTGCCAGGAGCTGCATTTTTGAAATTGCAATTTTGCAGGTGACAATAACGGTGAAAGCAGCATCCTCAGCATTTACGTATTCAGTAAGGTGACACCCTTCTCTACCCAAAGATTTCCTGTTGTGTGACAGCAGCATCCTGCCATCCTCATATCTAATAGTGTGCCTTAGCCCTCTGGTCGCCTCTCACATCCCTTGTCCTATCTCTGACAGGCCTGTGGGAGTGGCGAAGAGAAGGATGGTATCCCAAAATAATTATGCTTACAGGAAAGAATTAGCTCCCTTTTACACATATTTTCAGGATGGAGGAACAGGTCTGCATGCATGCAGTGGTACTCCCTTTGTAAAATACCTGCTTTTGTTTTTGAGGCTCATGCAAATGGACAGCACATAAATATCAGCAAATGGTCTGCATTTCCAAAAGTAGTTTCTGTAGAAATGGCCCCTGCCACCGGGAAGCCTGGAGTCATTTTGCCTCTGGGAAGAGCTGTTGGGAGCGTGCTGCTACTCTGCCCTAGACCAGAGCACAAGGGAGCTCTCCTCCCGCCTCCCCTGGCAGCGCAGGACCACTGGGATCCTGCCTTAGTCTTCCCGCACCTTCAAGGGACTGTCCTTTTACGTTCACTTTATTAAAAGCCGTAGTGCATTTCAGGGATAAGCTGTCCTAACCAGTGGAAGAAAGGTCCATGTCCTCCCCCTCCCCGTTTTACCTATCAAACTTCACTTGTGCTCCTTCTCCCTGGGGGAGAGACTGCTCTGAGTAAGCCAGGGACAGAGAGGGGCTCAGCATTAACTGTTTTGTTCTCAGGAAGCGCAGGGATGGCCAGCTGGCCTGAAGTCTTGATGTGCACTTTAGAGCTCAATTCCAGACTAGTGGGTCAATACCTTCTTCTGACTTTATCTTCAATCAAAGCTATTCTTAGGATCACCAGCTGAGGGGGAGGAGGGAAAGAAAAAAGCTTTATTGAACCTGAAAACCTCTGTCGGAGTCTGCCAGAACCGTAGCAGAGTGTTAGGGGTAAGCGTAAGGTGAAGCAGGGACATGAGTGTGTCCCCCCCCCAGTACTTTCACTTGCATACACCCACCTCTCTCCCTGCTGCCAGGCCGGGTTCCCAACGGAGAGCCACTTGCTCACAGCTTGCCTGCCCCAGGGGGACCTGCTGCAAGCCGCGAGGCAGGGTGTGCAACTGCTCCTGTCCTACCTCCAACTCGGTGCAGCCCGCGGGTGCACCAGGTCCTGTCCTCACCTGCCCTTTGGTCAATTTGCTGCCCAGATAGTGATAATCTGTTGTCCTGATCCTAGGAAAGCAAATGCAAGGGTGTCGGGCAAGCAAAGTTGGTAAGAAGACACCCGGTGAAGGCAGATGAACTATTGGCATTTGCTTCTTTACGGTTGGGAAAAGGCAGCATGCGCTCTGCTACCATGTGGAGGCGGTTGTGCAAGGGCTGCTCCCAGTCCCAGGGCAAATTCCCATGGGCTTCGGAGGAAAGGAGATCACGGGCAGTTCGTGTCAAAGGCATGTGGGGGCTATTTGGAGGCTCTCATTTCAAAAGCGATCTGTGGAAGCATCAATACCAAGCTACATAGCAGGAAGCTATGTTTTGTTTCAGGTCATGGAAAAGACTGTTTAAATAATAGGTAATTTTTAAAAAGCCATCACATTTCAACCTTGAGCCAGGTCAGAGGCCTGCAAAGGGTTAGGAAAGATGCTCATTGTTTTCACTTGGGCCTGTTCAGGCCTTTAAAAAAAAACAAAAAAAAAAAACACAAACCAAAACAAACCACAAACAAACCCCAAACCAAAACATAGCAGTGGAGGAAATAGCATTTGCCATTAGGAAAGAAAACCATGAATCCAGGAAAAAACAGCGGTGATGGTTGAGTCCCAGAAGGAGAGGAGGCAGCTATGGTGGCAAAGCAGCATCATTTCCATGCAATATTTACTTAGAAGAAATAATACACGTGTTGAAATTGTCAAATGTTCTATTTTTAAGATGCCATTTATTTAATAGCTGAAAGCCCCACTTACATGGAGATGAAGATTTCTTCTGTAACAGGAAGTCAAAAGTCTGACTGCAATGTCCTTGTTTTTGGTTTTGTCCTCTCCCCTCCCTCTTGGTTCCCATTATAAATCTGTACACCTTAAGCTTATTTGGGGGATGTATGTCCCTCTTGTTAATAACTTTTTTCCTGCCCTGTGTGTGATGGAGTTTCCGAAATGGTTGATTCATTCATCTGGGGAAATAAACAATAAATGAAGTAGCCTGTGTTATGAGTTGTTGCAAGAGTCCTCGTGTTCTCAGCTTTTTGTAGAGAAATTGTAATTTGCCTTTTCTCTCGGAATGGTCTTAGTGTTTCCCTTCTGAACGAGGTTTAAGGATGAATTTCTATACAAGAAATGTCTGTTTCAATTGCTCCCCTGTTTATCGCCCCTTGTCCTTTCCTTTAGGAACAAGAATGGGTGCAAATCTAGATGCTCAGAGTGGCAGGAGGATCACGCCTCAAGACATCTGCCTCCTGTCCTCCCGAAAGGGATTCAGGGAAGATTGTGCTGGGGTCAGCTTCTGAGAGCTGCCAGAGCCTGGCTCTGAGCACTCGCTGACCGGAAAATCCCACGGGTTGGTTTCATGCAGTTGAACAAGTTAAATAAGAAAAGAAGGAGACAGGGCACACAAATGGCAGTTGAAGCGTGCTGCTTTGCGTGTGCCACAAAGGTGTTGCAGGGCACAGTGCTGGGAGGAAGGTCTGCTCAAGTTGAGTTCATGGATACGTTTCTGAAGTGCTGCAAGGAGGATTCACCTCAGGGAATCCCACAGGATTTCATGCCCCATGGTAGCTCTGCTTCTCATTGGTTAAGCAGGGTGGTCTCTTTGCAATGGCCTTACTCTTGTTTGGGGCTTTTCCCACTTTTTGTTTTATGTCGGGCGATGTAACTGTTCTTGGAAGAATGGTTTTTGCATCTCTCTGTGCACGATTGTGCTAAAATTCATGCATATCATTCAGGTCCTTTCTGCAATAGGCATTGCACCTAAGATGGTTGCTAATAATGGATGTGGTTTTCTAATGTAGTAAATTGTAGGTATACTGAAACCTGTTTTAATACCCACTAGATATGTTGCTGTTACAGATGTATATAGCAATGTAGACTTTTTTTGGTCACTGCACGCTGAAAATCCCAATGGCAAAATTGGAATTGAAGTATGAATAAAAGGAAAAAATACCTAGTTAGTTAAAAAACAAAACAAAACCAAACTGAAATGTACCCAGATGAGCATCTGCTGGGATTTTTACCTACAGACTAGACAGGAGGAGCTCGGTGGCGTGTTTGCTCAGGCGAGGTGGGACTGGGACTCGATTCACTGCCATCAATTAGTGTTTCAAGTGGCATGAAACCAGGTCAGCCCCAGGCTGATTAAAAGGTGCGTGGAGGGTAAGAAAAGAGGACGGGAAGATAGCTTGTGGTTGTGGACGTATGTATGTGGATTAAGCATCTGTGAATTTTGTTCTGGTTTCGGTGGGTCGTGAGGGGTAATTGGACACGAGCTGTCCTGTCTGCCGGCCAGGGTGGAGCTGGTTTTCCTGTGTCGCTCTCGTCCTCTGTCCCACCATTTCCTACCCCCTTGTGCCCCAAAAAGTATGTTTCACACACTCCTTGCTTGAGGCAAAAGCAAGGAGGGTTAGTTTTGGAGGTGGGAATGGAGATGGGGAGTGGAAGGAGGGATGCAGAGGAAGGGCGTGCGATGTGCCAGCAGGGAGGTCATCCAAAAGCCAGGGCGTGAGAAGGGGGAGCAGGAGGCCATGGGGCTGCAGCAGGTTTTGACCATCCTGCTCATCTTTCTGCCCTGGGGCAGCGCCCCCCCTTGGCTAAAAGGGTCAAAAATATTTTGGGGTGGTTTTCCAAGAATATTTTGTTGTTGTAGTTTGGTTATTTATTGAGCCTTTATTGACCAAACCTAATTTTGCAACTGTGTTTAAGTTGAGGTTTGTTATACGTTATAGATTAGCTTGCTTTCTCTCTTTGGCTTGGCTTACCCTTTTCAAAGGCAAATGTTATTTTTGGCAGTTTCTCAGCCCTATGCTGCTCTCCAAACACTAAAATAGCCCATTGGCAGCCTGTGCTTTCTTTATATTAATTGCACTTTTACTGACCCCCGTCACTACCCAAAACCAACAGTGTTCCTGGGCCATCATCAGCATTTCTGAATGTGTTTTTGTAAACTTTGCGTTCCTGAAACAAGGACTCGTGCATGTTACAATGGCAGCGTGCGATCACTGCTGGTTTGCGATGTGTTTTGTCAAGGTACAGGGTTCCTGGAATTCCCACTGGGTTTTTCTCCTCTCCTACTCAGTATTGCTGAACTTAAGGTTTTCTTTGGGTCCAGCATTTCCTATCATAGCAATACAGCAATGTTGTCCGCTTCTGTTGAGCCAGCCAAACTGCATCCCAACCGATAGCTTTTTTCTGTTCTCTTTCAATAGTTGAAGCCGTGTATCAGCCCGTATGTGGTCTGTGGCAGCTGAAAGGTATTTCTGAAAGTTGCTCCAATCTGTGCAATTTTTTGCTTGTTACACGTGAGGTGCAGCAGGCTCTGAACTTGCTCATGAGCTTTCCTCGCTGTTCAGAGAAGAGCTAGTTAGGCTTTTGCTTTGTCTTATTTTTCCGGAGGGCGTTGGGAGAGAGAGTTGAGCAAGATGCAATCTGCAAAGCAGAGCAGGAGCTGAAGGTTTTGTGGGTGGTGTTTTCTTTGCGATGTGAATGTGTACGGTAGTGCGGTGGGCGCTGGCAGGACTCGTGTCATCAGGTCTCTGGGCAGTACGTGAATTGTGGCATGCTGGTCAAGCCACTGCCCGTCTGTTCAGCTGCCAGCCTTGCATTTCTGGGTCATTTCTGTGGGATTTCTATTTCAACTGTTACCATACAGGGTTGGGTTTTTTCTTTTTTCACCCCGCTTTAGGCATCATCTTAGAGTGTAAATAAAACTGCAATTCTCAGTGAGAATGTCCTTAAAAAGTAACTGTCAGGTTTCCTGAGCACAGAACATTGGTCTTAAATCTGTTAAATGGTCCATGTCCCGTGGGGAGTGACACGCCAGTCATCCCTCTCGCAGCAGCTCTTCCCGTGCTGGCACACCGCGGTGGCCCAGTGACGGAAGAGGTGCGACGTCTTAGAGCCCCATGGAGAAATGAGGACGCCAAACCTCTTGCAAAATGGAGTCTCCAGTGGGTAAAGATGTGCAAATAAGTGAGGGGAGGAGACTGATGTGTTTGGCTTCAGCACTGAATCCACACTCTGAGGCTTCTGTGAATTAGAAGTATCTGCCTTTTATAGTCCATGAAAAAGATAAAAATCAGATGTGTGATACAGCTTAAAAAAAAAAAATCTCCCCAAAGATACTGTGCCACCAATCTTTTGTTTGTCTTCTGTATTGAGGATGAATTGCTGCGTGTGTGTGTGTATGTATATATAAAATTAAAATATGAATTTTGACTTGTTTGTCTTCAAGTTCTTCAGATGAAAGAGATGTTGGTGAAAATTGTAAAGAGGAAATTAAAAGCGAGCTGCCTGGGGGAGGGGGTGTTTCTTGTTTTGCTGAGATGTCTCGCCCTCCTCTGTGCTCTGCTCACGCACAGTTGCACAAGCACAGCCCCTGGGTGCAGCTTTGCTCGGAGGCGAGGGCTGGTGTGGCCATGCAATTTGTGATCATGCCACGCATCTTCCTTGGTATGCAGTTGCATTTCTTAAAATATTCGACAGCACAAACTTGTCACTGCCTTCACCTCATTGCCGCTTTTTTGAGGGAAGATATCAAAATGTTGCATTTCAGGTTTTTTAACCTTGAAGTTTGACATTTGGGTGTTCATCCTGATGAGACCGTGATGATGGGATTCATTGTTGTAAGTACTACTCTGGCAAAATATTCAAGCGTGTTTCCAAATCCCATTTATTTTGCCTGAGTGTGGGGTATGTTTTACTGGCACAAGTGTCTTCAGAAGCTCTAGATACCTGGTACGTATGTATTTTCCTTTTTTTCTCTCCTCTAATGGTACATGCATAGTAGTCCGATGCTGCCCTCTGTCTTTTGGTTTATAACCCGAAAAAGAAAACAGAATTAGTCTTTTGTTTTACTGGTGCCTTTTGTCTGACAGCTTTGACCTTCTTTCGGTGAGGAAGACTTTAATTAAGGGCAGTAACTAACCTTCTGCTAAAGCCCAGTCATCAGTAGGTGTGAATCAGCAGCACATGAGTGCAGGGGGATGAATCTCAGCATAACCCCAAGGGGTTGGAGATAGCAGTGCCCCAGCTAACAACTTCAGCAGGGCTGGGCTGTGTGTTTCTGTGGCCACTGGCTTTACAGAGCAGGGCAAGTGTATGCTCACATCAGCTTTCCTTTTTCCCCTCTGAGAGGCTGTGGTGGAGGGAGTGTCGGCACGCCTTGGAGCAGCGTTGTTGGCACGCCTTGGAGCAGCGTTGTTGGCATGCCTTGGAGCAGCGTTGGTGCCAAGGTGAAATGGGCTTTGTCTGAAAGCCAAAGTGCGTGTGTGTGCAGGCGTTGCAAGGAGGAAAAGAGAGTGTGTGGAGCCAGAGGGGCTGGCCCTTGGGGAAGCGTGAACTCGTAGATCTTTGGCAGTAATTAGATAAGATGGATTATGGTTAGCTGGTGTAGGGGTGCTCCAGCAACCCACATCAGGTGTGGAGTGATTAAAAAGCAAGGAAACCAGCCTGGGGGGAAGCAGACCAAGGTGTGAGTTGCTGGGAAAGAAGCGGTGAGAGAGAGAGAGAGGCATGGCAGTCTCTCGGAGGTAAAAGGAAGACCTTGGGAACCAAATGGGAGTAGCGAGAGCAGCTAGGATGTCCACTGAGGACAGGAAGAAAGAAGGGCTCTTTGGCTCTGCTTTTCCATTCCTGTCCTTTCTGTCCTGCATTCACCAAGATTTTGGCTGGGGAGCTGGCACCTGCTTGGACAAAAGAAAAGTGAGAAGCAGGAGGAGAAAGTTGCCATGTGGCTTAACGTGCAATGACAATGTGACATCTAAATGCACTGATATTGGCAGCTGTAATGTGCTGTTTGTTTCATCTGGCGGCTGTTCATTTGGAGATCTGACTTGGACTGTGTCAGGACAGTTCACGGCTTTGCAATTACTTTCTTCCAGCAGCCCGTGCTGAGTTAGGTGTACTGAAAATGTGTGTAGGGGAAGATAATTTGCTTACGATTCTTGGCCCAAGTTAAGTCTTACCCATCAAGCAAATAAGGACACAAAAATGTTTCTCGTTGGCTATTGAACCAGAGCCAAGCCTCGCTGCCACTCCCAGGAATGGCTGTAGCTGTGTACTTGCAAGCTTAGACTATTAATTTTCAAGACCGTTAATTTAATAAGCATCAGAGAAATTATCCTGTGGGACGCTGCCAGGTAGCAGGGGCGCTTCAGAAGTCAGGCAGGCAGCCGTAGCCACGCACGCGTGCATTCTCTTCATCACAGCCCAGTGTACATGTGTCTTATTATCTCTGTCAGGACGCTGGCTGCCGCACCACCTGATGTAGGTTGTGTGCACTCATTGAAAGATTGAGTCACCATTTCAGTGCAAAACTTATGGCAGGTGTGTATCTGCATGGGCTTTTTGCTTGAAGTGATGGAACACGATAATCCCTGCAGACCAGACAAGTCAGATGGCAGAAATTACAAAGCTGCCTGTTGACTTTTTGTGTGTGTGTGTGTGTGTGTGTGCTGGAACATGTTGAAAATGAAACTGGAATCCAAGGAATTGCGTTAAAATGCCGTGAAGTGGCAGCAACACCAACCATGCTGACAGAGCCAGGAAAGAATTACAAATATAAGGTTCATCTCCTGGCTAAGAGTGCTTTATTTGCTGCCAGTTCCAGTCAAGAGAACATGCAAAGGTTCAGAAAATAAATACAGATGTGGTAAAAGCAGCCAGCAAAAAAATTTAAGTGGAGCGTCTGGAATAGAGTACTTGGGTTTGCAGAAATGTGCACTGCAGCGGTGTTCAAAATAGTTTTAAAAGCAGTTTCAGCCTAAATGAAGATAGAAAGCCCCATTTAACTGTGGGACTAATATGGAGTTACGGACTTTCCAAGCATTTGTTCTACTTAAGCTTGACCAGGTTTATTGGCTGAATTTTTATCACCCGATGACAACTTATTTGTAAAATGGGTCCCCGTGTCATTTGGTGTCGCAGCCGTGGTCCCATCACACAAGATCAGACGGCGCATCCTGCAGCAGTCTCAGCAGACGGAGCAGACAGGCAGCAAACGAGGGAAACACAACCGCTTCTGTTTCTCATTGTGGTTCAGGGCGGTTACGTTGGGCTGGAGTAGATGGTTTTGCCTGTTGACAGGAATTTTCTCATGCAGCTCATTTCTAACTCCTATAAGAGGTGGAATCACTCCAGAGTCAAAATGTTGTTGCAAGTGGCGGTGAGACACAGAACTGAGGTCATGCAGTTGGGATGCAGGAAGGCATCCCGACTTTAGGGAAGTGCATACACAAGCTCAGAGCAGCAAAGTAATCTCATAAAATTTCCTGGGGCTTTGACAGTCTTACTGCTGCTGGATTGTCTGCATCTCTCTTGCTGGCACTTGAATGCAGTCGGATTGAGCACAGAGTGCTGGTTTCAGAGCCTGCTGCAAGTCATGCTGGTGGCAACTGTGCTCTTATTTAATTACCTTCCCACTGCTCTAAAAAAAGTGTCTTACCAAGACAAGGAGCAAGAAAAGTTCCTGGGTTCTGATGAGTAAATTGTGCCTGATGTGTTCAGTCTCCCTACGTGCGTGCATGCTGCGAGGGTTAAGAACGCTGACGCTGGAATAACTGCCTCCGGATCCCACTGTAGGTGAAAGCAGATCCTGGAGACAGACACGGGATCCCTCCAGCGCCTGGCTGGCATCCTTGTTACCTCCTGCTTCCCTGCAGCAGCCCGAGGCAGTGGGTTGGTTGCCTGTTGGTTGTGCTGCGTAAACACAGGGTGCGCGCAAACCCTCTGCGAACGCTTGGTTGGTTGCAGGGCTGCATCCCCCTCTACAGGCAGACGTTTCGGTGAAATAATTTTCTCTCCACCCCTGTTCAAACAGGCGGAAATAGTCTTTCCGATGGGATTAAGAGTGCATGCGTGTATTTTGTTTATGGTTTAAAATATGCAAGTAGCACATGCGTTGCCTTCTAAAATCTTCTGTCCACGTCTGAATGTTTTAGCAGTTTTGCTGCAAGCGTGGCTCTCTTAGGAATGAGATGGCTTTGGGGAACGGCAATATTAAAAAGTAATCAAAGCTGTGAAAGTATAACCAAATTCTCACAACCCTCTTTGAATGTAAACAATAAGGTATGAATTTAAGATTATTTTGAGAAGACATAATTTACAAAATTGAAATAAACACGAATACATGCAAGATCCTTGCATCATCATGGTGTTATGGTGTGTCCTGAAAAAAATACAATCAGAAATTACTATTTCAATGTAGCAAACGGAAACCTGACTTAAAGAGAAATCTTTGTCTTTGTATTGATCTTCCATACGTAAAAGTGCTCAGACTAAAATGTCCTGAAGACAAACACAACGCGTGGCCCTTGGCAGCCGTATGGTTTGGAAGGAATTGGGAAGCCACAGTCCCAAGTCCTGAGGTGAGGAGCAGCGGCGTGCGTGAAGGCTGCTGTGAGGCAGCAGGAGAGCTGAGATGGGAGGCGACATGTCCCAGAAGCCGGGGCGGCAGCAGGGTGACCCGTAAGCACTGGCTGCGCACCAGTGTGACTGGAGATACAGGGCCAAGGGGGCTGGTCGGGAGTGGTCGAGTCTGGTCTTGCTCCTCCCAGAAACCCATGACGGTGTTCAAATCAGCAGGCTGGAAACTTGGACGTGAGTAACTGTGACCGCACTTGATTCTTACAAACTGATTTTTTCTATGTGTTTAAAGGATGTTCTAACGGACATCTTTGGGTTCATGATTTTTATGGGTCAGTTCAAGGCTTTTAGGTGCAGGAAAAACATTAACAGAAGCAGTAACAATTTGGGATTCGGGATCATTTGGGATCAGAAGTTGCATCTAAACATGATGCACGATTTCCTGAGCTTGGATGTTTAAATACTTTGCTATAGCAAATCCCGAGTTTAGTTCTAAATTAGACGATGCGGTGGGAGTTAGGGCCTGCTGCCACTGGAGGGCTGCCTCACCACGGGGAGCCAGGGTGGGCTACATTCTCCCCTCAGCCTTGGGGGGGTGGGGTACTTCTTTGTCATCATTATCCTGTTGCCAGTAAGAAGAAAAACGAGTTTGCTGGTGTTAAATTACGAGGGCTTTATATGCAGGTAAGTCATTACTTTGTTGCCACAGTAATCCTACGCTTTTTTAAATTTTTGATATTTTGACATCATTATCACATTTCCAGCAATAATGTTTCTAAAAACAGTTCTGCACAAAATATTTGTAGTTCTGGTGCTATCTAAGATTAATAATGTGGACACCGCTATACTGGCAAGAGGGTTGTTCCTTGTAAACCTTTTCTGCAGTTTTCCCGCCAGCCCTTAACAATACGCCTCGGAAGCCCGAGCACAAATAATGTTGGGGGGGAGGGTTGCGTACGAATTGAACTACAAGAGAAGTGTCTGTCTTACAGTCGTGTTCAGCCCTAGTGCCACTTGATTTCCAGCTATGGGGTTGACAGCAGAGCTCCTCCCACACCGCAGGGAATCCCACTGCATTTGCTGTAACCTTATTTCCCTGCTGAACACGCACGTCTCCCTTTGGTGCCTGGAAGGCGGCGGCTGTCAGTGTGGTCCGGATGCGTGTGAGTTATTCACAGGCTGCACCCTTGGGTGCTAGCACTTTCCCATCAAGAGGAGAAAAGTATCAACTGGCACACAGCACCCCCAGGCAGCTTGGTTTCACAGTCAGTACTACTTTGTGGAAAATCTTCCCCCCACTCCCCCTCAAGTTTTAGTGTTATCCAGGACATCCATAGAAAAACGTGTTTGTTTCCAGAGAGGGAACCTGCACCTCTTGGTTCCAGCCCTCCTAGCCAGGTCAAGAGCCACAACGGTGTCGACATCCTTGCCGGGGGGCAAGGGCAGGAGCAGGGTGGTATGGTTTGCAGCCGTAACGCAGGATTTTCTCTGCTGACAAAGGCTTCCGGTT